>NC_139702.1:23079751-23209751 GCF_964188405.1 Protomyctophum parallelum | reverse complement strand
GTCAAGTCAACATGAAAAGGAACTGCTTTTTTTACAGAAGGAATATTATAAACCCCCAAATCACCCCGAGCAGCCTGTCCAGCGTTCTGCAAAACTCCTTACAGAATCCGCCCGCAGGCAGACGTCGTTCTCCTCTCCTCCTGCTGCTGTGCTGTCCCTCCCTTTTAGTTATTTTATCTCCTCTCCTCTCCTCCTCTCCTCCTGCTGCTCTGCTGTCCCTCCTTTCTCCTTCTTTTATCTCCTCTCCTCCTCTCCTCCTGCTGCTCTGCTGTCCCTCCTTTCTCCTTCTTTTATCTCCTCTCCTCCTCTCCTCCTGCTGCTCTGCTGTCCCTCCTTTCTCCTTCTTTTATCTCCTCTCCTCCTCTCCTCCTGCTGCTCTGCTGTCCCTCCTTTCTCCTTCTTTTATCTCCTCTCCTCCTCTCCTCCTGCTGCTCTGCTGTCCCTCCTTTCTCCTTCTTTTATCTCCTCTCCTCCTCTCCTCCTGCTGCTCTGCTGTCCCTCCTTTCTCCTTCTTTTATCTCCTCTCCTCCTCTCCTCCTCTCCTCCTGCTGCTCTGCTGTCCCTCCTTTCTCCTTCTTTTATCTCCTCTCCTCTCCTCCTCTCAATCCTGCTGCTCTGCTGTCCCTCCTTTCTCCTTCTTTTATCTCCCTCTTCACCCCTGCTCTACCCCCCCCCCCCTCCTCCTCCTTCTCCTCTTCCTCCTCAGTGGTGGAAAGTAACCTTATCAGTGGTGGAAAGTAACCTTATCAGTGGTGGAAAGTAACCTTATCAGTGGTGGAAAGTAACTAAGTGCATTTCCTTAATTAGGCCTACTGTACTTAAGTACAATTTTGTTTACTTTTGTATTTAGAATACTTTTACTACTCCGCTACATCTTGGATCCAAATATTGTACTTCTACTCCACTATACTATTTATTTGAAAAGTTCAGTTATTGATTAACTTTGTAAATTTGTATTATTATTACAAAACATACATTAACCATTTCAGCCCTATTTAAATGTTGGCCATTTGAAAATACGTAGTAAATTAAGCTCGTAGATCTTCTATTGAAATGGGACATTCTGCATAATGAGTAGGCTACTTTTACTTTTGGTACTTGAAGCACATTTTAATGCCAATACTTTTACTCAAGTAAATCTTTAACTTCTGAGTATTTCTACATTGCAGTACTTTTACCTATAAGTAAAACATTTGAGTACTTTTTCCACTGCGTATGAATGTAAAAGTGTAGATTCTTGGTTAGGGTGTAAAATATAGTCGAAAGGGACCTCCAATGGGAAATGTCACACAAATATACAGTGACAAAAACACGGAGTGGGTCCTGACTCCTACGTGAGTGGCTTTGTGTGTAATTGCAATGCAATTTTGTCATTGGCCTAGTAAAATAATAAATAAGGCAATTCTGCCTGGAAAGCACAGTGGAAAGGAAAACGGACGTGTTCTGACATTTGTCTCAGAGTGTTCTCCATTTCTGGCGACAGACACAGTGTACAAAGTATGTGCTATCTGTCTCCAATAATGAATTGCCATCTGGATGTGTTTGTTTTATTCATATGTGTGATGACAGTGTGCAGTATAGGTCTGTTTATTTTCTGACTGTGTGATGCTGATGCTGATGTGGGAGAGCAATGAGCATAAAGCAAAGCACAACAGTCCATGTTGCTGACAGATTACGGGGAGAAGAAAAAACGTCAGAACTTTGTTCATCTTGGGGGTGCAAGAACTACTGAACAGAGTTCTGAAAGGCATGGCCGAGCTAATTATCTCCCATTATCAGTTGGAGTATGATGAAGCCTTGATAAACAGTATAGAATATCTGCACAGAGTCTAGTAGTCTATCTACTCTATCACATCTATGATTTAAGATGGGCAACGTTTCAGGCTTTCAGCAAGATCCGGCATTCCGATGCACCACCACTCCGAATACGTGGCTTCCACGTACGGTTAGGGTTAGGATTAGGGACAGGGTTAGTAATAGTATTGAGCACGTCAAAATGGCTACAGTATGTGTCGGAATAGCAGGCTTCGGAATGCGGGTCTGTATGTGTGTCTGTGTATCTAGAGCTATAATCTCAAAAACTGCTGCACGGTCCGTCGCCAATAAGCAGCAAATGCATGTCTGCACACTGTCAGTAGGCCAAAGAAGTATACTTCATGCATTGTTTCCACATGTACTATTATGTTTAGAAACATGTAATGCAAATTTGATCATGGAAGCTAATGGGGCGCAGATGGGGCCCCATTAGTCACGTAGGATTCATGCAGTATGAATCCACACAGGTGTCCATAGTGCCCTAATGGACAGTATGAATCCACACAGGTGTCCATAGTGCCCTAATGGACAGTATGAATCCACACAGGTGTCCATAGTGCCCTAATGGACAAACACAGAACAACACTAGTTGTTTACGGTAACTCTGCAGGGGAAACTTGGCTTCGGACCACTCTGTTTCCTTCTATGTTCTCAAAAACACTGCACTCAGTGTGGACATTATTACTGTATAAGTTCACTATGAAAGCAAGAGTACAGGTTCTTTCCACTAGACTTATAGCAGCACTTCACCCATATTCAACCTGATGTTCATATAATTGGCCTTCACTAAATGCACAGTTGACCATTTCTGTCAACTCACCGTGTCTCAGAGATGGGCTACACACTCCTTCAGCCCTCTTCTTCCGGTGGTGCATTTTTGTTTACACATGTACACAACGTGATGTTAAGAAATTATGTATTAATTTACTTCATTTTTGTCTAAAACAACTCCTAGCCCCGCCATCATCCCGCAGAACACGTGTCACGAGTGAAATGCATGTTGGGAGGGACGCAGATTAATCCCCTTGCCTTCTCCACCGCACCTCCCCTTTAGGAATTATAGACAGCCTCCTGGCAGGCAGCAGAGCCACACGGGGAAAACATCTCTGGCGCATACTGCAGTTATTTCACACCTTCGTACTGTTGACTGTTCGCACATCAGTCTTTTCAAAAAGTATTTTCAAACCAGACGCGGGTGAGTTTTTGGTGAAACAGCGCGGCCAACGCAATTAAGGGGTGCGTGGCAGACAGGCAGCTGAAAGCCTGCACTGACACAGCGAAAACATCCCGCCTCCTCCTCCACTGCCAGACAAATACAAACAGGGTTTTTCGACACCCAATCCGCCCGGGACGGGGGATTTAGCAGCCACAACGTTGGACGGGGGAATTTGCAGCAAACGTTACGTGCGCTAATGTGAACACCCTGCGCTGTTTCGCCACCACACTGTCCGCCCCCCTCCTCCACCGTGCGTTATCGTATCCCTATCAGTCATGTGATCTATTACATCGCAATACCCACACTGTACATCATTTGGTGTTCATATATTCAGAACGGTTAAGGACTAGTACGGTTAACCTCAAAATCACCCTGAACAGCCTGTCCAGATTTCTGCAAAACTCCTTACAGAAATCACCCGCAGTGTCCTTCTTCTCTATACTATATTTATATTTAATATAATAATAAGTGGGAGCTGGCGGTGTGTTTCCTCCTCCGTGTCATCAGTGCCCATACCCGAGGCGAAAGGTGAAAGGGCCTTTCTGTGTGGAGTTTGCATGTTCTCCCCGTGTCCTCTAGGGTAGGTACCCTCACAAAAAACATGCAGTAGTCCTGGTCACTAAACTGCCTCCCCCTGGCCAGCCGGGGAGCCTGATGGAGGGGAAAGGAAATGGTTGGACTAACGTGTTCCTTCCACGCGCTACGTCCAACCAGGGAAACTCCCCCCTGTCAGGTGTAAAGGAGCAACTTGGACACTCAGGCATGAAGGAAGCATGAGTTCAAGTCCGTTGCTCTCCCCTTGTCCCCCATATATGGGGACTAGGTTGGCGGAGGGTGTGTAGAGCTCAGGATCACATTAGATAATTGACACAGGGGTGAAAAATGGGTTACAAAATCGTGGAATAAAGATTATAGATTAAAAAAAATGAATAGCAATTGCTTGCAGGCGCAAGGAATTCTAAGGCATAGCCAATACGAGGTAGGCACACCCCCCGCTCCTCCCCCCCCCCCCCCCCCCCCTGATAGCTGATAGAATCCCGATTGTAGAGACCAACAGTCCAACGGATGTCTCTGTAGAGACCAACAGAACGGATTGTCTCTGTAGAGACCAACAGTCCAACGGATGCAAAAGCAGCAACAGGTTCTCCCTCAGCGCGGAGGGTGATGGGGGACACAGGGAAAACATCTCTGGCGCATACTGCAGTTATTTCACACCTTCGTATACTGTTGACTGTTCGCACATCAGTCGATATTTCTTCAAACCAGACGCTGGTGAGTTTTTGGTGAAACAGCACGGCCAACGCAAGGGGTGCGTGGCAGACAGGCAGCTGAAAGCCTGCACTGACACAGCGAAAACATCCCCGCCTCCTGGTGTGATTGCTGCCACTGTAAGCAGTGCCGTGGTGGTAGTGGTACAGTACATCCTCACTTCGAAAATAAGTTTGCCCTGGCCTGGACAAATGTTTTGCTCCGTTGCTATTGCTGTGTCAAACAATCAAATGAAGAATGAGGTTGTTGTCGGCTGTCGGGACGTGTGTGTCGGGTTTATTTGTCGTCATAGGCATCTGCCTTACCTTGCCTACAGTAAATCCGCCCCTGATTATGCTAGCAATTGCACTGTTCAAATGGGTTCAGGACATACAGTGCTGTTGCTATGGCAGCTCTTATAAATGCTTCTGAATTTGTCCCCTGCCGTGAGGAACAGAGGGTATGGAGCACCCAAGGTTAGGGACTAGGGAGAACCCCAGCTGTGCAGCTCTTGCCTTATGATTGTACAACTTCCACGCAGACCGCTGCTCACCTCTATTGTCCGTTACAATGGCTGAACGAGAAAGAGACAGACATACTGACAGAGATCAGTGCACAGCAGCAGGTACAAGACCGAGGGCAGAGATGGAAAAATAGAGAAATACAGATGTCTGAATAGCACAAAGGGGATGAAAGCAGACAGAATGCAAAGGGATAAGCCCTGCATGTGCACAGGGGGGGGAAATTAAAAGGAAAAGGGAAAAGAAAAATAGAAAAAAAATGTCCTCCATGCCCTCATGGAGGACAACAAAACAGTGGGACAGAAACATAAAATGATTATGATCAAAGGCTGACAAAGATATTTGATGTCCAGCCCTCTGCTGCATGTTAATCAGCATTAAGTCAAGTCCCCCTCCACTCTCTGCGATGAATGAAGACCGATGGCTCTTTTACAACTTGTGAGAAACAAGATGCAAAGTCCACACAGCAAAGAGAACCAAACATGAAGACGGACAGCAGAACAGGAGAGCTTTCTTAACAAAGTCACTGACAGCACTAACAGAGTTAAGGAACAAACCACATGCTTAACCACTTTTACCATGGTGTCCCAAAAAGTTTCTATTCTTTTCTCTCTTTTTTTTTGTTATCCTTTTTTCCCCGATGACTTGTTTTCGGTGTCTGTCTCGGGTGAGCTCATGTCCCTAATACTGTGCGACAGCTCTGGCAGCACCACATCAGCCATTTCAGAGCAAGGCTAAAAATATGACACGGGTCAGTGTGCTTCCATGGAAAGAGTGTCTTTACTTTAGTGTGTTTGTATAAGTATACCTATTGACACCTTTAAATTAAGTGTGAATCGTGGTACCACTAAAAGGGGTGTGGTACCACAGAGGCACCACGGAGGTCCTCAAGTGGTATCACTGCCATTCTCAACTGTAGGAGTCAGGCAATCGAGAATGACATAAAAGTCAACACAGGAACAGGCAGGACATCAATGACAACAGGTTATGAACTGACAGTGAGTGTGACAAAGAGTCCAGTCTTATAGGCAGTAGGTTGATTAGCAAAGAGTTCACAGGTTGGCTGATGAGGGAGTTGGACGTGTGTAAGTGGGACTGCAGTGTGTGGTGGAAAGTAATGGCCATGGTGGAGTCACAGACTGAGGGAGAGAGAGACTGTGACAGCTGCCTTATATCTGCTGAATGAAATGTAAATATCTGAGTCAGTTTTTATCACGTTGCGTGCCAATGTAATTTCACCAAGGGATTCTATTTGTCTGTAATTAGGGTAATTATGTTGTTTCTTGCTTGAGATCATATACTTGACCTATACTGGTCAAAACATTGTATGTCCTGACTGCTGTGTTCGTGAATAAACCTGGATCATTACAAAGTGAGTTGCGAGCCCCTCGTCTGCTTGCTAGCATCCCATGGCTGAGACGGAGAGTCATGTTGTTCTGTTGCTTGCTAGCATCCCATGGCTGAGAGGTCGGCTAGAGGCAAAAAGTGTCTGGTTGCCTAGAGACGAGGCAGGCAGCCAATGAGAAAGATAGCTTGCTAGTACAGCAGTAGGCCTACTAATGAAAGGCAAAGCGATCGAACATAGACCAGCTTAGCTGTGCTTACACAGCAGCTGCTAAATAAATGGCTAAACTTGTGGAGTATATTTTTGAGTGGTGCAACCACTCCAAGGAACAGCAATGTCCGTGTTAACCTACCTATGTGACTATATGAGTAGCAGACAAAAGTGGCACTGTTGTGCCAGAAACAGAGAGAGATATAGTGCTGCACTGCTAATGAAAGAGAGAGAGAGAGAAAGAGGGGGGGAGTTGCACCACTCAGTTCACGGGTGTGATTTTTTTAACAAACACACAGACGTTGCTTCCGGACAGCAACGATAGTGCATTCCATTTCTACTCTCCTGTTGATTGCAGACATAATGTATCACGCACGCATGCACGCACGCACGCACATACTGTACTGTAACATACTGTATACCAGTTTGTTCATGGTTGTTGATGATTAAGAAGTATTTGAATGGCTGTGATGATAAATTATAGTAGCACTACATCTATAACATATACAGTACTAAATATTTCTATACCGTATTGTTGTCAAATCAAATCAAAATCTAATAAAAAATCACTATTTTTTATGGAATTAAACTGTTTCCTTCTAATTAATTTGACCTCCAGTTGCTATGGTACTGACCTGAAATGTGGAGGAAATGTTTTCAGTTGGCTATTGTTTTTCCGGTGTGTTATTGAATGAATTGATACGGATGCTTTTTAGAGGGAAGAATACGTGTAGCCAAGCTAGAGCTGCATTCTTTGAAGGGAGCATGCCTTAGGGGAGATCTAAACAATCTCCCTTTTCATCTATTGCACACAGAAAAATGGAATGAATCAACTCTGCATTTCTCCTTTTCTCCCTCTGCCCCCCCCCCCCCCTCTCTCTCTCTCTCTCTCTCTCTCTCTCTCTATCTCTCTCTCTCTCTCTCTCTCTCTCTCTCTCTCTCTCTCTCTCTCTCTCTCTCTCTCCATATCTCGCATATTCTCTCCCTCTCTTTCTCCCCCCCCCCCCTCTCTCATTATTTCTTCTCTATTTTCTACTCTAACGAGTGTCTGCCCCGAAGGCGAATTGCAGACTGGAGCCTCAGACATCAAGTCCCATTCACCGCTACACGGGAGTGTGTCAGCACCAATGAGTCTCAAACGGAGGAGCGTGTCCCTGCACAGGGTGCATGACTGTGTGTGTGTGTGTGTGTGTGTGTGTGTGTGTGTGTGTGTGTGTGTGTGCGTGTGCGTGTGCGTGTGTACTGTATCGTCGTTGTTGGGCAGAAACAGACGGAGACATTTCCCCCCCAATATGAATTGAGGGGGGTGGGGGGATCGAATGTAGTTATATTTTAATAATACCTTTCAACCTGGAAGCCCAATTGTCATTATTCTCAAAAATAACACTGGCTATTTTATCTACATTTGTGACCACATTTGAGCCTGCCATCGCACACATTCCAGCTTTTCACCAGAGGAGAAAAACTTACTAGAGTCTAAAACTAGAAAAAGTGCCCTTCCGGGCACAGGTCTCCACCAGGTTATCCACAGATCCGTGCAGTTAGAGGTAAAAACACTTTTTGGCCAGTTATAGCGCCACCTTGAGGCTGAGTTGAAATTGTTCATGTGGCATTTCGTCCTCGGCCTAGTGGGAATGTGGGTGCACAATTTCACGGAAATCACGCGATGTGTTCATGATTTGCAGCATTTTGTTTGAAACTGAGCACTCCTGTGAACTTTGGAAGCCAATCTTAACCAATCAGGATGGAGTCTGATAAATCTGAAAGACCCGTTTCGTTGAATGGCTCTAGAGAGACTGTGTACCAATTTGCGTGATGTTTGGACAAAATCTGTAGGTGTACTGTGCAAAAACTTGTTTTGCACAAAGCGGCCTCCTGGTGGCGCTATAACAGGCCGTTCTGGAAAGTTTGGGGCAGAGGTTCATGGTTGGCATCCAGGGAGTGTGTGTGCAAAATATGGCATCGAAAAACTTGTTTTGCACAAAGCGGCCTCCTGGTGGCGCTATAACAGGCCGTTCTGGAAAGTTTGGGGCAGAGGTTCATGGTTGGCATCCAGGGAGTGTGTGTGCAAAATATGGCATCGACCGGGTTAACGGTGGCCGAGATTAGCTGTTCACGGACACACGGACACACGGACACACACACACGCGGACGGACGGAGTGCAAAACATACTCTCCCCACATGCCTTCGGCCTGGTGGAGACAATAAGTGTCAGAGCTGAAATCGACTATGTAATAAATGCTTAAACATGTAGCTAGGTGTAATGTTAGAGACCACAGAAGTGAACATTTCAAGCCTGTTTTCTAAACTCACTGTTTGATGCAAGACATTACTCTATAAGCCATACCTCCAAAATTGGTGGGTCAAACTGAACAACCAATATGTCAATTTGAAGCTATGATTCCCTGCTTTCATATGACATGAAAAAACTACGACAGAGTATGAAATTGGGCATTCATTCATGTGGAAATACAGGGTTTATGCTGCCCTACAGTGACAGCATCACTGTGCGGCCTGGATTCTGGACCTCTCAAATCACCATTAACTGTCCAACACATTGGCACAGTGGGACTAGAGGAGGAATACAGTAGAACTAAGAGACAAGGCTGTTGCACTCTGAAAATCACAGATATACAAGCTCGTATTGAGCTTGTGGATCAGCTATTTGCAACCAAAATCAGCCATTACGACCCAACGCCAAAAATTCAAACAAAATCAACTGTGGATTTATTCAACTAAAATCTCAAATATATATGTATTCGACTGAAACTATACTAAAAGTAAAACATTTCAGATGACAAAAATATGACTAAAACGACATGAAATTGTACTCAAAGGACTATGACTAAAACTAAATCAATATCTGCTATCAAAATGAACACTGCTGTGTCCCTCTCCGCCAACAACAACAGTACCATGGCATGGAGGGGAGAAGGCTGAGAGATAAAGATGGGGGGAGAGAGAGAGAGAGAGAGAGAGAGAGAGAGAGAGAGAAAGAGAGAGAGAGACCATGGTCTATGAAAATGTTAACAGGCAGAAAATTAAGTCAGAAAATCCAAAAAAGCAACTATAGTGCTGACTGTCAAACATCGTTGTCCATGTTGTTTTAGAGTAGTGGTTCTCAAGCATTTTCATACGGATCACCAATATTTTAAAGAAACTTTACAGATAGACAAGTCCAGAGAGAGAGAGAGAGAGAGAGAGAGAGAGAGAGAGAGAGAGGCGGTAAAGGTAAGGAGATAAGATAAAGAGAATAAAAGTGAGTGATTAAAAGAGAGAGGGGCAGGGTGTCTGGCGGCTCCGATAATTAGTGCAACAGAACTGTACACGCTCCAATTGTGAGTCACAAGGACCCGAGGTTGAATCTGACTCCTGTAGTGTCTTGCACGTCTTTCTGAAACTACAGTTTCTCGTTTTGCACTCGACACTCCTGCTATAGCTAACAGAGCAAATTATTTCTCAGTTTGTGGTTTTGCATTCTTCACAGAGATGCATAAGATTTATAGTCTGCAATCGGTGGAGAGAAGAGATGTGCCCTTTCCTGCTATTGGTCACCGTGTGTGTGTGAGAGAGAGAGACAGAGACAGAGAGAGAGAGAGGCCCAATCCCAATTGCCTCCCTCAAGCCCTGAGCCCTGGACCCTCATTGACTTTAATGACGTCAGCTCTAAGTGCTTGAGGGTGAGAGGCTGTAAGGGCTCCACATTGTTGTGAAAGAAATGGGACAGCACTTTGAAGATGAGTCCGCCATTCATGACACTTTGCATCACTTTATAAAGACTGTCCTTATTCACAGCCAGTGCCTACCTATATGCTTTGCCTATTTATACATGTATATTATGTTTATTTTAGTATTTAAGCTGATCGTTTTATTATTAGTTTAATAAATACACTTTCCTGTGTGATATGAGTTGTAATATTAATATATAATACTAATACATTTCATTTCCATATTATTTTACTTTGCTACTTTTGTCATTTCTCATCATGTTTCCCTTATTATTATTATTGTTATTAAATATATAGCCTATATCCTTCCATTCCGTCTCCTTTTGAGAACAGTGAGAAAGCACTATTGTGTTTGTTGACATTCTAATCGCGATACATAACTAATTTGCATAATTAAATGATTGACGTTCGGAGGATCCCCCTCATTCCACTGGTAACGCTATGAACTGTGGGTAATTTCTTTGCTAAAGTCAGCCCAAAGTCAGCATCGACGCTGACTTTGGCAAAGGGCACATAAAGGGGCGGGGCTGAGCCCTCACTGACTTACCGATTTCAAATGGGACATCCCTCAAGCCCTCGCAGACTTCACATGAACGCGCAGTTAAGTCAGTGAGGGCTCATTGAGTCAGCAAGGGAGTGGATTGGGATTGGGCCAGAGAGAGACAGACAGACAGACAGACAGTGTAGGACAGAGGAAACATGGTTGTCTAGGATACCAGAACCCTCGCCTCAAAACACAGTCGCCCGGGCGTACAGCCGGCGTAACTGCTCAGCCCGGTGTTACTAAACGTGACCTCAGTAAAGTATGCCTAAATGGTTAAACCTAACCATATTCCTAACCTTAACCTCAATAAAACGGTGCGAAAACCTAACCCTATTCCTAAACGTAACCCCAGTAAAACTATGCATAACCCTAAACTTATTTCTAACCTTATTTTCAGTAAAACGAATACAAGAACCGCCCCACCGAGTGGTCGGCGTGCGAAACAAATGAGGGCGAGGGTTTTAAGGTGAGCATTCTGGTTACCGTTGGTGATCGATATTATTAAGACCTTGGTTGTTTGTGAATGTCATCTTCATGTGTCCTGTGTCCCACATACTTATTTTTTCCTCTCCACTGTGTATCTGCTCTATGGAGCCAGCATTTAGATAAGAATTGTTTCTGTTACGGCTCACTCCTCCTCACCTTCACATACAAGCACTGCTTAGCCACTCCCCCCTCACTGACTACTCCATGGCTCTACTCAGCACACCTGCTCTCCTGCACCAATTCTCTGCACCTGTCTTCCATCCTGCAATCAAGCACTGCCTCTACAAAAAAGCCCAGTCTGCCCTTCATTCCACGCCAGAGCTGAGAGCTTCACATGTCTACATGTATGGTAAAGTACAGGCCAAGCTTATAGTATTGTTAAACTGAGTTAAATATAGTGCTAGTTACAGTTTTAGCTTTACACAGCTATTTTCCCAGCTGTTCAACTTTACACAGTTGCAGCTCCTGCCTTTGTTGTTTTTGAGTGGTGCAACCACTCCAAGGAACAGCAATGTCCGTGCATATGTGCCTATGTGACGTTAACACACCCACCCATCCACCCATGCACCAGTATGACTATTAGTACCAGTAGGGGTGCTGTTGTGCCAGAAACAGAGAGGGATAGTGCTGCACTGTTGCCTGCTAATGAGAGAGAGAGAGGGAGGGGGGGAGAGAGGGGAGTTGCACCACTCAGTTCACACGGGTGTGATTTTTCTCTGAAGACTGACGCTTCCTCTCCTCCTCCCCAGTGCTTGGATTTACACGCTGAGTTTGGCCAACCTGGAGAGCCACCACCAATTTAATTTCGGTCTCACAGACTCCAGTTTGGAACTACATGTTAATTACTTATCTCCCAAGATTCATGTTTCCTGGGTTTTCTTCTAATTCAAATGATTCATGGCTTTGTACGCCGAAATGGTCTTAGAGTATTTACTTTAATTACTTGCATTCTAAAAGTGGCGATGACGCCGGGTCCTTCGACATTATTGTGTTGGGTTATTATTATTATTCATAATTAGTAATTAGTATTCAAAATAATACATAACAGTTGGCCACTTTACACCCTCCTCAAGATGAACAGTAAGGTTTGGCACTATTACACAGAGACTATGGCAGAATTGGAAAAATAGTGGAGGGGAAAAAAATGGGAGAAGAAACAGATACAGAGAAATCTAGAGAGCTGAATACAAAAAGGGTTATGAAATATCAACTTTGAACACCACCTAGGGGGACTGTTCTGGTAGAAGGGGAGGAAAGCATTAGAAAACTAAAAATAAATAAAAGATGTCACCTGTGCCATCGTGGAGGGCAACAAAACAGTTGAATAGAAACATGAAATGATAATCAAAGGCTAAGGGGCCATACATATTTGATGGCTCTCTGTTGCATTGCTCTCCGCATTCAGCCCCCCTGTGATGAATGAAGACAGATGGCTCACTTACAAATGAGAGAAGAACAGATAAGAGATAAACTCCAAAGAGAAACAGAACATCGGAGGAGAGGATTGGAAAAGCACCATTGATGGAGAGCGAAATATGAGAGGTGAAGCGATGAAGAGATTACAAGACTGGGTCCGAACCCAGTTTAAGGCTGGACCTTGTACAGTAGCATATAGAAGATGTGTCCATATTAGAGTTAGCGTTGCAGGCAATTTGTTAAAGGGATAGGATTGTATTGTGAATTGATGGGAATTACTGGATACCAAATGTTCATCTGCAATTTGCTGTAGGTGTCCCAATAATATGTGCTGTTAAAGTGCATGTATAACATCCCCTGACATGTTTAATAGATAGATAGATAGATACAGTAGATAGACATAAAGTATCTATCTATCTATCTATCTATCTATCTATCTATCTATCTATCTATCTATCTATCTATCTATCTATCTATCTATCTATCTATCTATCTATCTATCTATCTATCTATCTATCTATCTATCTGATGGATGGAGTCTATTTTTCTAATGATAAGTTAAATGTTTATAAATAATTAAACAATAATTAAACAAGAAGATCTATATGAGCTGTTTGGTGTTCCATAATGTGGTGATATGACGCAATGCCGGCCTGTAGATATCTTCTTTACGTGAAGCGACACCCTCAATATCATCTACTGCCGTACACTACTGCTACTGCTACTTGTATTGGATAGTTGGAAAATAATGGAAGTGGGACAAAGGATGTGTGTGTGCACAGTGCACACTGACAAGCTGAGCTAAAGGTAACTAAGGGAGTTTTGCCTGAGTATTTTTGCTGTGTCCGGGCACACACATTTATTGTTGTGTCTGTGGTTTCATCTCCTTAGTCATTATTCTGTTCAGACTCCCTCCAAACATTCTATTCAGCTATCCATTCTGAACCAGAATGCAGTCAGTCAGAACTAATACCCAAACAGGACTTAAATCAGCACAGTGCCAAATAGATTGCGTTTGTTGTTCCCCTTGCATTTTGATTTTGCTTTGTTCGCAGAAATTCTATGTAAAGGACAATTTGTTTTCATAAATATGTGCTGTAAAACACAAGAAAATAACCCCAGATTGAAATAAGCCACGAGAAAATGTGATGACTTGAGATACTGTTTGTAAGGAAGTGGCTTGATAAATGGAGCTGTTTCACAGCAGCCACTTTGACGGTTATAAGCACTTAAGCTCAATATACTTGGTTGTATAATGAATAGCTAAAATAGCACATCCACATCGCAATGCAACACATTATGGAGCTTGTAGATCTGCTATTTTCAAAAGATTTGTAATACATTTGAAAACTTGAAATGGAACACTCATGTGTATGTGGAGTACTTTTTACTATTGGTACTTTAAGTGGATTTTGAATGCTGGACTTTTACTTGTAACAGAATTCTGCATTGAAGTATTGATACTTTTACTACTGCAAAATTCTACCATTTTCACTGTTACTGTTACACATCATTACCATTCCACGTTGATGGGACGACCAGAGGTTCAGTTATGAACTGCAACATCCACTTTACAACAATACCACGACTAGACAAATGTTCTATTCTATTTTAGTTAAACATGTCTGACCAAATAGCTCTACCCTCTCTCCTCTCCTTCATCACATTTTATAATCAGGACAGTTCTTCATATTGAGTTCAACCAAAGCTTATTAAGTCCTGATCAAAGTCCCTGGGATGGAGTAACCACAGTTCAAATAGCAAAACCACCTCCACCAAGTCAATCCCTGGACAATGACTCCAGTTAATCCTCTTTCATCCTATGTAGATGGAGACTGAGTCCTTGTAGCAGTGCACACTGCAGTGGGAGTATATCACAAGTATACTGTGATAACCACACACGTACTGCAGTGGGAGTATATCACAAGTATATTGTGATAACCACACACTGAAGTGGGAGTATATCACAAGTATATTGTGATAACCACACACTGCAGTGGGAGTATATCACAAGTATATTGTGATAACCACACATTGCAACACTGTACTGTGCAAAGATTAATGAATTATTGCGACTGTAGGTCACAGATTATTATGAAAACCTGCAAAACCTCTCAGTCCGTCAATCCGTCCATCTGTCACGCCACCATATATGGCCGTCAGTCCGTCGTGCCTCGTGACACGTCATGCCACCATATATGGCCGTCTGCCTCCTGACACACTCCATATATGGCCATCTCCATATATGGAGCCGGCCAGCAACTCTACAGTACATCTGACCTCAAACCCTTAGATCTCCATATACAGTATGGAGCTGACCTGTTCTGACATTCCAGATGTTGATCCTTCCCCACCCGTCTTTCCTCTTCGATGTCCATTAAAACTCTAGACGGGCCCGCCCCAGTTATTAGTGCAGTGCAGTTGTGCCCGGCAGCCGGTAAAAACTAGAGTCCTCAACATGCCCGAAAATTAAGGCCCGGCCCTACCTGGGCCCTCATCAAACACTCAAGACACTGACCCACTACGACCCTTACATCTCCATATATGGAGCTGACCTGTTATGACATTCCATATATTGCCAGACCTCATCAAACCCTGTACACTCAAGACACTGCCCCCGCTGCCACCCTCAGATCTCCATATATAGAGCTGTTCTGAGATATTGAATACCATGTGCACTGACCTAAAACACCTATTCCATGTTAAACAATTAATTTCCAGACATAGAATCGAGTCAGTGCTATCGCCAGACTTGATTAACACCTTCTTGCTTCCGCTCTCATGCCCACATTCAGACCTGAACCTAAGCATTCAATCAAAATCATTTAAAAAGGTCTTGAGTGCTCGATTTATTGCTGTGCTATTCACATACTTTGTGTATAGTGCAGCATTTAGTCTGGCACATTGAAAATAAATGTAGGTGGATTGAAAGATAATGGTAGATAGAAAAGACAAATTGGATATTTTGGTACAGCGGAGCAGAGAGACGGGCAGTGTGACGAAGGCAATAGCAGCAATGTCAAAGGAGGCTCATTTGTAGACGCTGCAGTAATAGGCAGCAATTTCCTCTGGTGATGACATGGGGGGGAAAGAGGACGAGGATGGAGCAAAATAAAGAAGGCTGATGAGCAAAAAGAGGGAGCATTTAGTCATCAATAGAAAAGAGGAAAAGGAAATGAAGGAGTAGGTTATTGAATTATGTTTACAAAATGTTGGGGGTGTGTGTGGTACCCTCCCCACAGAACAACAGTATTAAATGCACTACTAAAGCAAGTAATATCTGGGAAGATCATTGTTGAAGGTAGCATTCACGTGTCTTCAAAATGTATGTTACACTACACGGTAAGCACAGCACTTAACAAGCAAAACCCATCAATTGATATCATAATGGAACTAACCTATAAGTTGTTAAGGCCATTGTTCATTAGGCGATTGAACTGAAAGCTTGGCTCAACCCTTTAACCACAGTTGACTGCTTAATTAATTCACACTACATTATTTGTTCACATATAAGTAGCATGACACATTATTCAATGATTATAAACTACCAGCTAAAGTGGTTGTCACCAGTGTCACTGCGTCAAGTGAATGATCCGTGATCCATTTCATCCAATTGTGCTTGTATCAAAAAGCTAGAGAAACTGTTTTCTGTCTAACTGTTCTACACCATATTTTACAAGATCTTTTATTGACCTGTGATGTCCATGATGGTTTATCATTGTATATTTATTATCAATATTGTACAATTATGTAGAATTGTGACCACATGGCACCTCTCTCTTTATTTCCCTGCATAATATTTCCTGGAGAATCTTCCCCGTCTGATTGAGGGTCAAGGAAATGCGTTTTGTTTCCTTTGTTAAATGTAGGCTTGCAAAGTCCCAATATACTGTAGACTGTTACCGAGATGAACAGATGCAAATACATTGGAGTTGAGTTGATTACCTGCTGATAGCTGAGCTCAGCTCATCCAGACGCCGTGTGTCCGTGGAGGTGGTGTTGTCGAGCTTGGACAGGCTATCCATCCTCTTTAGAATCACCTCCAGCATGTCACTGATTTTCCTCAGCACACCTCGTGACTCCACACTGGCCAGCACTGAGACACACACAAGGGTAAACAGACCAACGCTTAAGCATACAAGGGATGGAGTAGTACATGGCAGTCACCCTATACCCAAGTATGTGTGTACATAGCCAGCTGCTGAGCAGTTTGTGGTTGCTTTGTTTTTGGTCATTATTGCATATTGTTGCTTTGCCTATATAAGTTAACCTCTCTGAGAGAGGTGTTAAAGTTGGAAGTGTAAAATCAGAGTTCCTCCATCTAAAGGAGTACCCCAAGGCTCGATTTTCGTTCCCATACTGTATATATCAACAATGTTGTAAATACATTACAGACCTGTAATATACATTTATATGCTGATTGTAACTGCCGGGATACTAGTTCTTTGAACTTCAATCATTTCCTAAGTTGAAGTTAATTTGTTATTTACTTTTCTTATTTTGTTCATCTTATTTTGAAGCTTCCTGTATTTCGGTTCACTTTTACTTTGAAACTTCCTGTTACCACACCACACTTAGCTGAGGCTGCTAGCTTCACACACTCCATTCTCACACTGAGTCAGTGACAGAGGGAAAGAGACACACCCCAGCATTTGTTTGTTTGTGACTTTGTTACACTGCACAGCAAGGTATTTATATGCATCATGCACCTTTGTACTCAAAGTAAGGTTGCCTGTAACTTGCAGTTTTTGTGAACAGTTGATTGAATGACTGAAGTTGTTTATATTGTTCTGCAGCGCCTGTCACACTATGTTTCGTGTACCTGTGACTGTTTGATGATGTACCCTGAGGTTCAACTGGTTCATGCAGCCCTTTAGCGCCCTTGATAAGCAGACTAAAGCGGAGTGAGGTACATGATTGTTTGTTTGTTTTTGGTTTGGGGTCTCATTTATGATTTGTTTGGGACTTAATTAATTGTATTTGTTTCTGGTATGTTTTGGTGTATGATATTTGGTTACTGTGCATTTTCCCTTTCTGGTATTTTATTGGTCATGTATTGAAGTGGACTGATTGATTTTATCACTGTATTATAATTGCTATGAAATAACCATTTTATTGTTAGTTGTAATATTGAAGTGATGAACTTAATGCACATATTTTATTGTTGAGTGAAAGCTATGAAATTGTTTGATGTGATCATAACAGTGCTTCTGTCCTTTTATAGTTTTCACGGTGTCGTAACAAAATAAACACCCGTTGAGACCACATCGATCTTTATCATCATTTCAACTATCGAGGGCCGCTACAGTGAAAACTCAACGCTGAATGCAACTCAACGTCAACACCAACCCACCTCATCTACAGCCATCTTCTACAGTCATCAGTTCTTCAAGTCACCAGCGCATTGTTAAAAGTTTGTCACACAACACCACAACCCATACATTGAGAGGTACCTAGGACAGGTAGCCTCTACATCTTGGACTGAGTAAGGTTGAAGGATGTGAAAAAGACAATACAAAAAATTAAAAATTAAATTAAAAAAACTAAAAAATTAAAAACAACAAAAAAAAGGAATTGAAAACTAGTGTTTTCCACAGGAAGGGATTTAAAGGTCCTCTACACACCACAGTATTCAACTGCAATCTGAAAACTTTCAAGCTGCATGCATTATTGAAAATCAGACTGGTCTGAAGTGAGTGGTGCAACAGTGCCCCCCCACCCCTGTTGGTACTATTTAAAGGGGATATTTGCATAAATTGTGTTGAAATGTCTTGTTTGATATTATTATTTTGAGGTTAAATTGCTCACTGTAAAAATTACCCTTTGAAGTGGAAGTAATCAAACGACAAAATGGCAACCTCTGAGACAACAATCAACTCACCGGATACTACTGAACCTGGACACACAGTGACCAATGCACAACAACTGATGCACAACATCAGATTTACCGCGGCTTATATCACCTGGACGCAATCTGCAAGACACATTCGAACAACATTAAAGACATTTTGTTCAGCAGAGGACCTCCACGATATCAAACAATGTATTCTGAATCAATTAAAGGTAATACGTGAATGCTATGAATCCATCAAATGCAACTCCACCCCTACTCCAGACATTGTTAACAAAATGGACGCCTGTATGATGATCACCGCAGACATATTCGAACTTGTGGATAAATACTTACAAACTATTGATCAACCCTTCAACGAACCGGTCGCAAAATTCAGAGTCAGGATGACTTTAAATAAAGAGGAGTATGGGTCTATTTTTGGACACACCAATACAGAAACTGTCGTCTCCGACTATTCAGATGGGATGGAATACCGTGCACAGTCCCATGGAACCGATCTATTGCACCCACCCAAAACCCCTTCCATAGCAAACAGTGATAATTCAATGTCTACCTCTAACCGTCACTCCAATACAATCTCCAAAGTCTCCCAGAAAAGAGCTGATGCAGAAGCTGATCTTGCTGCCAAACGGGAAAAGGCCAAGGCACTGCAGGAGATCCTTAGGCAACAAGCCCAAGTGCAAGAGGAAGACATTAGGCTACAACAACTGGAGACTCAAATGGACATCAGAGTAGCAGCAGCACGGGTTCAAGCTTATAACCTACTTGAAGGCAAACCCGAACACTGCAATAACCCACCCTCTGCTCCTCCAAACGTCACACCATGTTTCACAAAGTACCTCCAAACAGAAGCCGGTATATCCTGTAACCCTATTTCCCCCCCCTTCTTAATGAATCACAGGCCTGCGGATGCGTGGACCCCTAAAAAGGCCAGAGCTTCCCACCCTACTACCCAGAATTATTCCAAGCCTCCATTCACCTGCCCCATATGTGCTCAGAAAGTGCATGGTATTGCTACGTGCCCCAGATTTGCACGCACAACCATGGAAGACAAGAAGGCTTACATTTTCAAAAATAACCTCTGCTTCGGATGCCTGAGAAAGGGACACGTCGGCAAGCAATGTAGGAGACGACATACATGTGGTATATGTTATCGACCTCATCCTACCTGCCTGCACCATGGCAGAGCTAAGAGATCGAGGGGAGAAACGGCGAAGGAGTCCACAGATGGGTATACAAGTAGTTATACTGCCAGTCATGTCTGCATGCCATCTACAGATGACCCACAGAGGTGGGTGACCGAGCTGAAGTCTCAAGTAAACCGTGTAGAGGACGAGCTAGACGAACTGCGCACCCATAAACGGGTGGCCTTGGCAAATAATGAACACCTGCGGATGGAAGTGGCCGAGCTAATGAAAAGGAACATGGAAACAGCTAAACTTCTGAATACCATAAAACAGAGCCAGGATGACTTCCTCAGGTCGAAAGGGCAGCTAGACAACGAGTTAGATCTCCTCCGACACAACACTCTACGAAATAAGGACATGGCGATGGATTTAAATAATAGAGAGCTGGAGGCCTTACGAGCTCGGCTTCAACAACAGCTTGCCATCACGGCAGAGCAGAATCAGGAGACTGAGCGATTGAGAAAAGAACGGGATCAGACACTAATTGACTTGAAACATGCAAACAATGCCCTGCAAAGCAAAGAAACGAGTAACTCTCAGCTGAACAGTAAAATAAAAGATCTACAGGCAGAAAATGACGATCTTGTGCGCTCTGTGAGGAAGCAGGAGGCAGAGCTCTCCTCCCTAAGGGAGCAAACACAGGTCCAGTTGACCACATTGGACCAGGATAGGCAGAGAAGCAACACCGAACTGGGTAGCCTACCGGCGCAACTTGAGCAGGTGTGTCATAAAGTCGAGCAGATACAGAAGCTCCACGAAGAACAGTGCTGTCCGCTCCAGTGTGCTGTAGTGGAAGCCAAGGGCATCATACCGGACGTTGTGGGAAAAATGGATGACCCCATACATGTCCAGTACAACGACTCCCCTGAAGAGCTGGGAGACATGGCTTCTATAGAGGTCGCCTCCACCAAGCATGTACAGCAGCAAATCGCTAACAAAAGCCCAAAAAGACTTCTTAAGACGGTCACAAATCAAACCGAGGATGAAAATGGAGACTTGGGTGAAGGCCCTGGAGCTAGAAACCCAGTTGGAAATAAGATCTTTCCCCTAAACCTTTTGGATCTCCCAAACCTCATTGAACTTGTAAAGATGTTTTAAATCATGTTATGTGCAATTCAGAATGGTTTGCCCCAGGTAACATGATTGGGGGGAGTGTAACTGCCGGGATACTAGTTCTTTGAACTTCAATCATTTCCTAAGTTGAAGTTAATTTGTTATTTACTTTTCTTATTTTGTTCATCTTATTTTGAAGCTTCCTGTATTTCGGTTCACTTTTACTTTGAAACTTCCTGTTACCACACCACACTTAGCTGAGGCTGCTAGCTTCACACACTCCATTCTCACACTGAGTCAGTGACAGAGGGAAAGAGACACACCCCAGCATTTGTTTGTTTGTGACTTTGTTACACTGCACAGCAAGGTATTTATATGCATCATGCACCTTTGTACTCAAAGTAAGGTTGCCTGTAACTTGCAGTTTTTGTGAACAGTTGATTGAATGACTGAAGTTGTTTATATTGTTCTGCAGCGCCTGTCACACTATGTTTCGTGTACCTGTGACTGTTTGATGATGTACCCTGAGGTTCAACTGGTTCATGCAGCCCTTTAGCGCCCTTGATAAGCAGACTAAAGCGGAGTGAGGTACATGATTGTTTGTTTGTTTTTGGTTTGGGGTCTCATTTATGATTTGTTTGGGACTTAATTAATTGTATTTGTTTCTGGTATGTTTTGGTGTATGATATTTGGTTACTGTGCATTTTCCCTTTCTGGTATTTTATTGGTCATGTATTGAAGTGGACTGATTGATTTTATCACTGTATTATAATTGCTATGAAATAACCATTTTATTGTTAGTTGTAATATTGAAGTGATGAACTTAATGCACATATTTTATTGTTGAGTGAAAGCTATGAAATTGTTTGATGTGATCATAACAGTGCTTCTGTCCTTTTATAGTTTTCACGGTGTCGTAACAAAATAAACACCCGTTGAGACCACATCGATCTTTATCATCATTTCAACTATCGAGGGCCGCTACACTGATGATACAATCTTATATTGTTTCTCAGACTCTGTGGAGAAATCTACTCATATGTTGCAACTTGCCTTTGATGTTTTCCAGAAATCATTGCTGGATCTAAAATTGGTTTTAAATGCTGAAAAGACTATACATTTATGTTTTTCACAAAGGGAAGAGCTTTAAATGAAAATGATCCTCAGCTATACACCTCAAGTGGCACCACCATTGAACTTATTATAAATACCTCGGGATCTGGCTGGACGAGAAACTTACTTTTAACACATACATTGAAATTTTAACAAAGAAATTGCGAATGAAGCTTGGCTTTTTTACCGAAACAGATCCTGCTTTCCTTGGCCTACTATAGAAAGAGACTAATTTAAGCACTTTTCATCTCCGCTTTGGACTACGGAGACATTATATACAGAAACGCATCAGCTACCACACTTAAAATCTTGGACCCAGTTTATCATTCTGCCCTCAGATTTATAACAGGAGACAGCTATAACACCCATCATTGCATACTGTACAATAAGGTTGGTTGGCCCTCCCTTGCGACAAGGAGAGACCAACACTGTTTTTTATTTGTCTATAAAGCTCTAATTGGGAGTTCACCTTCTTATTTAAACTCTCAAATTTGCTTTTCATAAAGGGAAGCGTGCAGTTATTTCCTTAAGAGTCCCAACGTTGAATGGACTGTACACAGAGCACAGCAAATCACGCAACGGGGAAACAGAGAAGCTGACAAAGGCTCTCAAAGAGGATGTTAAGTGGAGCAGTTATCCTCTCAAGCACCGGGGTAAGGGATTTGCTTTTCTCAAAGAAACTCATAGACGATGCCATCATTCACACAAACACAGCCAGGTGAACTAAAGCAATTGTTGAGTCTTTGCTGTTATCCTGCACTACAGACTGAGGAAACAAAATGCATGTATGAATTCATAACAGTTTTACTTAAATGGTAAGACCACTTTTGTAGAGGTTGGGTTGTGTAGTTACCTTGCCATGATGTGGACAAGAAATCAAAAATATTTGCTACAGTGATTAGACATTGATAATTCTAAATATGCTCCTCATTGAAACAGCTCTCAAAGTCACTCTTTTAGTACATAAACAAACATACATACATACAAACATCACCAAAACTCATACTGTTTTCTTTTTTTTTTGTACAATGTAAGTCAATGAAGAACATATTTAGAATTATCAATTTCTAATCACTGTAGCAATTATTTTTGATTTCTTGTCCACATTTGGAGTTACATCATGGCAAAGTAAACTACACAACCCAAACCTCTACAAAAGTGGTCTTACCCTTTACTTCTTCCCAGGAATAGTGCATTTTGAACCTGATATAACTGACCATAAAAATGGCACCATTATTACCATCTACTCGGTCTGTGTCTCAGAGGTGGGCTGTGTGGACAGTTCAGAAACCTTCGTACCAATCTCATCATCTGTGATAAGTGTGATTCCAAGTAGAAACTATACAGCCTTTTCTGCATAAATGAATGAAACAAGTGGGACAGTGATGAGAAAATCATACATCATACTATCACTTATTTTTAAGCTGTGTTAGCCGCTTCTACAACTGACTTTGTGTGTACAGTATGTACAGTATATGTCTCCAGGACCAGGAGCACTAACACTATGCAGCTGATTGCAACACAAACGTGCAACTCATTACAACACAAACAGGAAGCACAGTGCAGCACTTACAAAGACACACACACATGATGCACTGGCCGCCGCCGCGTGTGTGCGCACACACAGGTAGTGACGTCAGACGCCGGTTTGACAGCTGTCAGAGAGTGGTTAGCGGTTTGCTGTCTGGCTGACAGAAACTTGTAAGTTACGAAATTTTGTGAAAGCCTTCTACCACTAGAATTTACAATGGCACCTAAGAAGAATGCCGTTCAAAAGTCACTGGAGGACGACATTGAGGATATCAAAAACTCACTCAACTACGTGACGGCTGAGCTGAGCACCCTGGTCAAACAACAAGCTACGCTACAGGAACTGGTGAATGAAGTAAAATCATTGAAAAACACCATCAAAGAGAGGGACAAGAAAATAAATGCTTTGGAGAACAGGATACATGATGTGGAACAATACACGAGAATGGAGGATGTGATCATATTCATAAGTGGTCTGAAAGTGAAGCCAAGAAACTACGCCGCAGCCGCGGCCGCAAGCAGAAGCGATGGCGAAGAAGCGACGGTTGAACACCAACAATCGCTTGAATCGCAACTAATCAAAATTTTCGAGGAGAAGGAAATCACTATCGATCCGGGCGACCTTGTGGCTTGCCACACTCTCCCGCGAAAGGATCAGGACGGGCAACGCACCAATCCCAACATCATCATCCGCTTCTGGAACCGAAAAAAGAAAACCGAACTACTGAAACAATGGAAGAAACTGCTTGGATCCGACGTCTTCATGAACGAACATCTAACCAAAAAGAACGCTGAAATCGCCAGGGCTGCACCGTTGGCTAAAGAAACAAAAGAAAAATAGAAAAAGTGCCCTTCTGGGCACAGGTCTCCACCAGGATAGGAATGTAGGCCATTGCAGCTTGCCTTCATCTGGTGGTTGGATAAAAGGGCAACAAAAGTAAATTAGAGGTAAAAAACACTTTTCGGCCAGTTATAGCGCCACCTTGAGGCTGAGTTGAAATTGTTCATGTGGCATTTCTTCCTCGGCCTAGTGGGAATGTGCGTGCACAATTTCACGGAAATCACACGATGTGTTCATGATTTGCAGCATTTTGTTTGAAACTGAGCACTCCTGTGAACTTTGGAAGCCAATCTTAACCAATCAGGATGGAGTCTGAGAAATCTGAAAGACCCGTTTCGTTGAATGGCTCTAGAGATACTGTGTACCAATTTGCGTGATGTTTGGACAAAATCTGTAGGTGTACTGTGCAAAAACTTGTTTTGCACAAAGCGGCCTCCTGGTGGCGCTATAACAGGCCGTTCTGGAAATTTTGGGGCAGAGGTTCATCGTTGGCATCCAGGGAGTGTGTGTGCAAAATTTGGCATGCAAAAACTTGTTTTGCACAAAGCGGCCTCCTGGTGGCGCTATAACAGGCCGTTCTGGAAATTTTGGGGCAGAGGTTCATCGTTGGCATCCAGGGAGTGTGTGTGCAAAATTTGGCATCAACCGGGTTAACGGTGGCCGAGATTAGCTGCTCACGGACAAACACACACACACACACACACACGGACGGACGGACGGAGTGCAAAACATACTCTCCCCCCATGCCTTCGGCCTGGTGGAGACAATCAACTCAACGTGGACCAGGAACTGCAGAGTTATGATAAGGCTAAACGGGGACACACCAGAAACAGCCAAGGTTCTTACGGTAAGAGACATCAATGAACTCGAGTCTTACAAGTGAACGGCAATCGGCCTTCCTGTGGTGATAATCATTCCATAAACTCTATGGACCATTATATTTTTACTCACTTTCTCTGCTTAACATACTTTTCTTTTTTGCATACTAACATTGAGAACCCCCCCTGCTGGTTGAAGGATTTATTTTTTTCCCTTCTACATTTTTTGCATGGCATGGTAATAGATTTGTTCTATTGTCATATGAATAGCTGGAACTTCTCTGCGCTTTTCTCACCTTATTTAATACTTTTTGCATGGCTACCATATCCTGGGTTTTTGCACGAGAGAAGTTGCATGCCACGGAGTATGCTGTTTTGCAGGTTGTATCCCCGCTTGCCCCCTTGCTTGCAAGAAGCTGCATGTAACTTGCTTATACCTGGGTCAAACAATGCCCTTGCTATTTTTTAAATTTTTCTATTCGAGGACTGGACCTGGCTATTGCAGACTATGGATTTATTTCTCTATTTTTGTGCATGGATGATCAATCTCCTGCATGCTATTTTTTGCCCTTTTTCCCCTGACTCAACTTTTGCCTTGGATTTGCTTAGTTTTTTCCCTTTTCCCTTATTTGCATGAACAATGTTTTTTTCTTAACCTTTTTTTGTCTCCTTATCTGCATGCAACTTGGCGTGTGGATAAATCTGGGAAGGACAATGCCCCAGCGATTTATTTTTCGGGGTCTGGACTTGACACATTTTCTACACATTTTCCGAAACTTTGCTCGATCTGTTCTTTTTTTGTGGACTGGAATTAGCAACGACCTCTTTATAACTTTCTTCCCTTTTTTTGTATGGACAAATAGCTGTTTTTTTTGGCGATTATTGTGTGCGTGCGTGCGGGCGTGTGTGCGTGCGTGCAGGTGTTCATGTTGGTGGACGTGCGGGCGTGCGTGCCGGTGTGTGCAGGTGCGCGCGGGCGTGCTTGTGCGTGCTGGTACGGGCATGCGGGCGTGTGTGTGCAGGTGTGTGCGGGTGGACGTGTGCGTGGGTGCGTGAGTGCAGGTATATGCAAAATGCGGATTGTTGGAATCCCAAGCTGATTGTCATGATTTTATTTAAGGTTTTTTTTGTTAATCAATGACACTAAATAAGGATGAAGTTCAGTTCCCTTTTAGGGACATTGATGATGATGATCTAGAATCCACTGTTAATCTTAACAATGGGAGCGATTCCATACATCTACTATATTCAAAATATGAAAATCTCAATTAAAAAACTTTTGATCACATGGAATACAAAATCCACGATTTTGGTAATGATATAGATCCGGGAAACAACTTATTTAATAGGATTAGTAATACCTGTGAGTACTATACTGATAAGCAATTTAAAGAGGTCAAAACAGAAGGTGCTTTCTCAATAATTCATTTCAACAGCAGGAGCTTGTACAAAAATTATAAAGAAATTGAGAAATATCTGTGTCAATTTAACAAATTCAGCGTAATAGCGGTTTCCGAAACCTGGTTAGAAAAAGAAAAAGGTTATGATGTGGGAATGGAGGGATATGAATTGTACACAACGGACAGGACCAACTCAAAATCTGGGGGAGTCGCACTATATGTAGATGCGGCTTTAAGATGCAACATGATCCCATCAATGTCAACCACCATTGATGGAATTATGGAATGCGTAACCATTGAAATTGATGTGGCAGATTCTAAAAACATAATCATAAGTTGTGTGTACAGAACACCTGGATCCTGTCTAGACACATTTAATCAGAAGCTTGATAACATGCTCGATAATATAAACAACAAGGTACATATATTAACTGGTGATCTTAACATTGACCTCTTGAACCCTCACGGGAATGCTAAAACAGCCGATTTTATCAACGGAATGTACAGTAAAGGTCATTTCCCAATCATCACTAAACCAAGTAGAATCACAACAGATACAGCCACATTGATTGACCATATATACATAAATGCAATAGAATGCCAAACCATGGCCGGCCTACTAATAAATGACATAAGTGACCATCTCCCTGTGTTTGGGATATTCCAACAGCTTCTCAAAAAGGAAAACAATATAAAAATGCACTCCCATAAGCTGATAAGATGTAGAACACCCGAATCCGTTGCTGCCCTAAAGGTTGACCTGAGTATGCAAACCTGGGATGAGGTCTATGATACTGATGACCCTAACCAGGCCTATGATGTCTTTCTGTCTACTGTGCTCAAGTTGTATGATAAACACTGCCCATTAAGACAGTCCAAACTCAAGACAAAAAATAAGCAAGATAAACCATGGATGACCAAGGGCCTTGAAAATGCATGTAAAAAGAAAAACACATTATATAGATTATATATGAAACATAGAACAAAGGAGGCAGAAAGTAGATATAAAACATATAAAAATAAATTAATTAGTATTATAAGATACAGCACCGAAGTAACATCCAAGGTACATGGAAGATTTTGAATAGTATCATTAAAAAGTAAGTAAGTAATAACTACCCAAATCATTTTATTAAAGATGACAATATTATAAATAATACCATAGAATAGCAAATTAATTTAATAACTTCTTTGTAAATGTCGGGCCTGCTCTTGCAAAAAACATCCCAGAGCAGAGAGATAGTGAAGGTCTAAATGAAAGTATAATCAAACAGAATCCAAACTCGATCTTCATCAGGATTGTAAACGAAAGTGAAATCCTGGAAATTGTCCGGAAGCTCAAAAACAAGAAGTCAACTGACTGTACAGACATAGATATGGCACTAATTAAAGACATCATAAATTGTATAGTTGCACCATTCACATACATCTGCAATCAATCATTTTTGTCTTCCCAAACAGTATGAAGACTTCTAAAGTAGTTCCTATATTCAAAAATGGAGACAAATATAACTTCACAAACTACCGACCTATCTCTCTGCTGTCACAATTCTCAAAAATTCTAGAAAAACTGTTTGTGCTAAGGCTTGATAACTTCATAGAAAAACACAACTTATTAAGCAATCACCAGTATGGTTTTAGATCAAACAGGTCCACCTCTATGGCAGTCACGGAATTGGTTGAACATATATCAACAGCAATTGACAATAATGAATATACTGTAGGAGTCTTTATTGATCTGAGCAAGGCTTTTGACACCATACATCATGGCCTGCTCCTAAAGAAAATGGAAAGATATGGTATACGAGGAACTGCAAATGCATTGCTGGAGAGCTACCTAGGCAACAGACAACAGTATGTATGTATGAATAATGTTGAGTCTGAAAACAAAACATCTCATATGGAGTCCCACAAGGCTCTGTACTTGGGCCAAAACTGTTCATAATGTACATAAACGATATATGTGAAATAATGGAAAACTTAAATTGCGTATTGTTCACGGATGACACAAGTCTGTACTGCTCAGGGGGGAGTCTCGAGCAGCTCCTGGACACAGTAGAAAAAGAGCTTATAACTCTGAAAAAATGGTTTGATATTAATAAACTGTCACTAAATCTAACCAAACCAAATTCATCATATTCGGAAACAGGAAAATATACACACATAAACAATTTAAGAACCAAAGTCTCTAAAACTATTGCAATACTGTATAAGATTAAACCCATTTTGGACCAGAAATCACTATACTTACTGTATTGCTCCCTCGTACTTCCGCACATCAGTTATTGTGTGGAAGTATGGGGGAGCAACTATAAAACAAACATCAACTCCATATTTCTTCTCCAAAAGAAAGCAATCCGAATTATAAATCACGCTGATTATTACACACCAACAAATCCACTTTTTATTCAGTCACACACCCTAAAATTGCATGATCTGCTAGACCTCTCAACAGCAGTTATAATGTATAAAGCACATAACAGACTGCTTCCGCCCTGTGTCCAGGAGTTGTTCGAGGCTCGAGAGAGCAGGTACAATCTCAGGGGATTCGGCATATTCAGGGGGACTAAGGCAAGAACCAACAAAAAGGCGAGATGTATAAGCGTAAGAGGTGTGAAACTATGGAACGGCTTAGACAATGAATTGAAAAAGTGCAGCTCAATTAGTACATTTAAAAGAATGTATAAATCTAAAACTATAGATAAGTATAGAACATTATAAACCTAGTATTGTTACAAAATCATATTAGTATGACAAAGTAATATAATAACTATATAATAATCATAACATTCTTCTCATGTGCGACTCTGGATTCTGTGTGATCAAATCTGTCTTCTCCTGTGTATCTTTCTGTTTTACTTTTCCTTGTGTTCTCTTTTGTGTTTGGTTGTTTTTTTTCTTTTTGTTATGTTTTGTTTTGTTTTTCATGTTTTTGTTTTTTTGTTTTCTCTCTCTTCTGTTTTTTTCTCTGTCTGTTTTATGTCCCCCCCCCCCCCCCCCCCCCCCGGATAGGCACAATAAGCCATTGGCTTCAGCCTAAACCCTTTTGGTCTAAAAAAATAATAATAATAATAATACATGTAATGTAATGTCTGAACACATGCACACTTATAAATGCACTCACAAATACGGATAAACTTACACATAGATTGAGAGACACAGCACACACACAAATGCACTCAAGATGTACACAAATTTTGATCTTTAATTTGCAGTTGTAAAGTTGTTAAACCTGGGTGATTTTCTTCAAGTGGCGCTGTTGAGAAGAATATAGAAACTAGAAAAAGTGCCCTTCTGGGCACAGGTCTCCACCAGGATAGGAATGTAGGACATTGCAGCTTGCCTTCATCTGGTGGTTGGATAAAAGGGCAACAAAAGTAAAAAATTCCAGGCAAAGGTTTTTCTCTAGGGAGTTGGCATACAAAGTTATCCACAGATCCGTGCAGTTAGAGGTAAAAACACTTTTCGGCCAGTTATAGCGCCACCTTGAGGCTGAGTTGAAATTGTTCATGTGGCATTTCGTCCTCGGCCTAGTGGGAATGTGGGTGCACAATTTCACGGAAATCACGCGATGTGTTCATGATTTGCAGCATTTTGTTTGAAACTGAGCACTCCTGTGAACTTTGGAAGCCAATCTTAACCAATCAGGATGGAGTGTGAGAAATCTGAAAGACCGGTTTCGTTGAATGGCTCTAGAGAGACTGTGTACCAATTTGCGTGATGTTTGGACAAAATCTGTAGGTGTACTGTGCAAAAACTTGTTTTGCACAAAGCGGCCTCCTGGTGGCGCTATAACAGGCCGTTCTGGAAAGTTTGGGGCAGAGGTTCATCGTTGGCATCCAGGGAGTGTGTGTGCAAAATTTGGCATCGACCGGGTTAACGGTGGCCGAGATTAGCTGCTCACTGACACACACACACACACACACACACACACACACACACGGACGGACACACACACACGGACGGACGGAGTGCAAAACATACTCTCCCCCCATGCCTTCGGCCTGGTGGAGACAATGAATGGACAGGGATTTAACATTGATGCTCTGGGTTCTCAACAAGTGGGTCGCGACTTGCGACCCCTCAGAGAGGTCGCCAAAATATTTCGGTGGATTGGCCAGATTATTTTCTGAATGTGCAAAAAAAAAGAATGTGCAAAAAAAAAAGAGAGAGACAGAGTTTTGTTAAACTCAGCTAATTCAGTAGAAGCATGATAACGAATATACTTACTTTTGTTTTTAATCTATACAGTATGTATGCGAGAAGAGCTTATTCACTGACGTGTCATGTGTCAAAAGCGAGACATGGCGAATATCGCTATATGAAGTACACCGACATATATACTGTACATACCAATCCGATCGCAATATTTGTAATAAACCCGTCAAAAGCACTGCTCACTTCACACTGGTGGATGCGATGTTATTCCACCACAGAACCCTGAACATGTCAAGGTGAATCTACAGTATCCACATTACCACATTTAGTGGGCTGCCTCATAGAAGGTTTCATATACAAAGGCAAAGGTCAAATCATACTACCCAACTTCCCCCATAAGGCCACTAAGTAGGGCACTTACTGACATTGTAATCACCTAGATTATGATGTCTGACCACTCTGTCAAAACCTGAGCCTATCGGTTTGACAGGCAATTACATTGCACAGGCTCCATCATCAAACAGAGTCAACACAAGGTCACTGCCAAACACCCCCCCCCCCCAACGCCCTTTGGCGGCAGCAGCACAAAAAAAAAGAGGTCAGTGAGATATCTCCCGGGCAACAGATGTGTTCCACTGTGATTGACCGTTCTGTCTTAGCATGTGACAGATCACTGTGTCAGAATGTGGTGGTGTGTTGCTGCCTAGGTGGTGATTATAATACTGGCTGATGATGACCTCAACATTCAGTATGAGAGACGGGTCTAGCACTTTTATGGACTATGGAGATCAATTCAAGGTTATTGCACTTCTAATTCTAATCTGTTTCTCTCTCACGCACGCACGCACGCACGCACGCACGCACGCACGCACGCACGCACGCACGCACGCACGCACGCACGCACGCACACACACACACACACACACACACACACACACACACCTCACACACACACACACACACACACACACACACACACACACACACACACACACACACACACACACACACACACACACACACACACACACACACAAATAAATAGGGGTGTGCCGGTATCATCACAACTTCACCTGTGTTGTGTGTTGTTGATCTTCTCTGCCAGTCTAATAAATAATACATCACTAAATGGCAAGGCATTACAAAAAGCAAATTTTCTTCTTTTTATCCCATGATTGTGTAACCCATTTTTCACCCCTGTGTGAATTATCTAATGTGATCCTGGGATATATCCATATATGGGGGACAAGGGGAGAGCAACGGACTTGAACTCATGCTTCCTTCATGCATGAGTGTCCAAGTTTCCCTGGTTGGACGTAGTGCGTGGAAGGAACACGTTATTCCAACCAGTTCCTTTCCCCTCCATCAGTCCCCAGCTGGCCAGGGGGAGGCAGTTTAGAGACCAGGATTACTGCATGTTTTTTGTGAGGGTACCTACCCTAGGGGACACGGGGAGAACATGCAAACCCCACACAGAAAGGCCCTTTCGCCAACCCCGCCTTCGGGTATGGGCACTGATGACGCGGAGGAGGAAACACGCCGCCAGCACCCACAGCGCCACGAGCGGGAATCGAACCCAGGACCTTCTAGCTGTGAGCACTACCAATCATTTTTTATTATGTTGTTATTATATATTGTTATTGCCTTGCATGTTGCAGTAAATGTCATATCATGAAGTGCAGCTAAGAGCTAACTACTGCAACAGCATCCCTGAGTATCTATTGTATGAATATAATCAGGTGCCCCTAGGATAAACGTTCATGGCAATGCCAAATGATCAGTTCTAATGATTGGAATAATATGTTTTAAAGGGCTGACCCAAAGCTGCAATCTCAACATAGACGTTTAAACGACTCATAAAAACCTGGAGCACATCCCTTTAATGTCTTTGAGGCTGCCAAAAGCATTTTACTAGATGTGCAATTATGTGCAATGGCTCGCTTAAATGATGGTGGTATATGCAAAGCGCTTGGCCTTATCTGCCCTCATCCACTTCTCATTGGCATTGTGGAGAATGCCTTTGTGCCACAAGGGATTAGAGGGTTAGAGAACCGTGCACACAGATGGAAGGACGACGGAGTGGGAGAGACCAGACAACTGACAGTAGTAATATTACTCTGCTTAATGCGCGCGACAATTAGACTAGAGGTGGACAAGACTAGGTCAAAACCTAATATATTGGACCATGTGGGAAATGCTGGAGGGCTTTTAACTTTAAAAGACGAGATATAGGATGCGGCAAGCATAGCCATGCAGCCAACCAATGGTGTAGTGGGGCGTGGCTCAGGGGTAGTGGTGTAACCTCTGTCTATGTATTTTTTGTTTGCTATGCTCCATTTTCATGTTTTTTATTATTTTCTACCAAATAATAGAAAATACTTTCTATTACATTTTCTTATTTATCTGCTGGACTATATGCTACAAGAAGCCAGTGAGATGCATGTGTTGCTATGGCAACAAGCCGTGATTGAAATACCCCGCCCACAGCTCACCTGGCTGATGGAGTGATGTGCAATCACAATGTTTGGGCCACCTGGAGACATTGACTCTGTCAGTCCAGAGTGGAGGTGAACAGAGAGACAGCAAGAGGAATATTTCCCAAGTCTTGCCATATTTCCTTTCTGGAGTACTTTCCTGAATATTGGATTCTACCATTGGATTTAGAGAGCTTCTTTCCATTTTGGATTAGTTCCCTGGAGGATGTCGATTGAGGACGGACTTTGCGGAACAGTGTAAAGGGTGGTAAGAGGAGACTTACTTTTTTGGACATTTAAGTTTAGTTTTGGACTTTAATTTTATTTTGATTTCATTAAGTGAACGTTTTGCTATTAAACTTTATTTTGTTTTGATTTAATAAATTACAGTTAAACTTATTTACTGATTCTTTAGTCTGAACTGACCCACCACCTCCCTCATTTTTGCTATAATTGGTTCTGCATGGGATTGTTATTGTTGCAACCGTTATAGTGGCTCAGGGTCAGTGGATCAGGGGTAGAGTGGCCGGTATAGCAGCTGGCAGTTCGATCCCAGGCTTCCCCAGAGTTAGTGTCGAAGTGTGCTTGAGCAATTGTTTTTTTAAATAATTAGATGATTCTGATTACAAAATGTTCAGATTAGCAAAATCTTGGAGCACACTGTGCTTAATCAATTTGTTTTACACATACAGTACTGTATCTATTTTAGGGGCAAGTGAAATTCTTGCAATGTAGAACACTGCAATTCATAGCGAACGCCAAACGGTCCATTATAAGAATAGAAATCCCATAGCCCGGTATCCCATGGTCATACCAAAGAGTCTGAAAATGGGACCCAGTGCCTCCCTGCTCAGCATCAATGGTTGGATTGAGGGTAAGTCCCTGCGACATACTAACAGCCATGAACAGGGGATGTACATGTAAATCAAGCTGCCTCACACTACAGAAACAGGAAATAGGCTCCTGCCCCTATGGGCCTCATGGCTCAGCAAGGTGTACTTACATCCCATAGCGAGGGACGATTGCTCTGTAATTGGTTAGTTTGTTGTTAGACCAACCAGGACCCCAAAACTCGGAAAGACAATAACTCTGCAGTTCAGTCAGGACAACTCCATAATGGATGGAATAGATATTTATTGAACAATTGAACAATATGTTTATTATGGTTTGGCGATGAATTGCTTTTTAGGTACTCAGATCAAGCGCATCAGTCCCGGCCATAGGGACTCCGAATCCCCCGTACCTAAACAGTAGATCCAAAACGACAGGTGGTAGCTGGGGTGGAGGAGGGTGAGCAGCAAGGTTTGTATACAGCAGTGCAGCATATATAGCAGCAGCAAGCAAGCAAGCAAGCAGGAGGAAGAGTGCAAACCTTCCAGTTTATGTAGCCGGTATGAAGATGAAGTGAGTGTGTGATTGGCTAGTGAATCATGTGGATGAGAGCATGATGCTGAGGTGGCCCAATTAATGGCCGGCAGCAACTGCACTGAGGTTTCCTGACTGAACTTGCTCTGCGCATGTCTGTGACAGGCGCCATGCTCATTTGTCTAATTTGTGGTAGGCTACTGGTCTACTCATATAATTCTGACATCCCATTATTCTGACCATTATAGGTTAGTGTGTGAGGTTAGGGTTAGGGATAGGGTTAGTTATAATGCGGCCAGCACACCAGAATAATGGGCCATGGAATAATAACATGGCACCATCCGGCCAACCAATTCAGTCAGTCAGTTAGTCAGTCAGTCAGTCATTCAAGAGACTATCCACATCTATACCAAGACTGAGAAAACAAGAGGGTGCTTACAGTTAGAAACCAAGTAGGGAAGTCAAAAGACGGTAATGGAACGGAAACACGGCAGAGAAAGTGAATGAAAGAGAGATAACTGAGGAAGGAATGCAGGCTTTGTAGATATTTTTGCTGAGCGAGGAGCAGCCAATCTCCTCTCAGTGCCAAGGTCCATATTGAGCTTCTGGCTATTGTCTGTGTACTTATTCTAATCAGGTTGTCACTGATCACAGATTTACACAGGAATTAGCATCTGAGCTCCCATGCTGTCACAGACTCCCATGCTGTCGCAGGAGCCCGTCCATTGTTTGCAGATGGTATTGACATTTTATAATAGCTTTGTTGTCAGAAGACTCTTCCAAACAGGCTTTTTCTTCTTCTCTGAAATGACTGTGGGATTCGTATGATTTTCATCGTTCAACTCCTCAGAGAAATGAAATGTACGGGACACAAACATGTAGAGAGTGTAGTTGTATTACAGCATTCAGCAGTATACAGTTATAGTGATGTATTTTACAGTCAAAATAAATAGTAAAGCAGAGCTTGATACTCTTAATGGTTAGGATGGGCTAACGTAGCAGACACATTATGGGTATACTTAAATGCACTTGGCGATTAGTACAAGCCTGTATAGCTGTATCTGCACTGACCACTTGGACCAGGTTTTAATTGTGAGTACAGATAATATAGCGTTTTACTTCAACAGTCGACCAAGTACAACATTTGTTCAGACTGAAAGCTGAAATAATTGTCAATTTAAATGCTGTGGCTCCATGCACAAGCACTGTACAAAAAAATCACACCTGTGTGAACCGAGTGGTGCAACTCCCCTCTCTCTCTCTCTCTCTCTCTCTCTCTCTCTCTCTCTCTCTCTCTCTCTCTCTCTCTCTCTCTCTCTCTCTCTCTCTGCTCCGTCAGATTAGCTTTATTATGGATATCAATCCGCGTCGCTGAGAACTATTTTTTCATTATTATTTTGGCTCGGCCTTTCCTTCTTTAGCAAACCTAGACAACTCCTAATCTACGGAGCTCCCCGTGGTTTGGTCAATTAGCGCGATGTTCGGAGGTCTTTGCTGATTATCCGGTGGTCTAGATGGAAACATTGGTGCTTTCTAGAGCAAGGATGGCTATATTTTAGCTCGCTAGCATTGACGCTATTTATTTAGCACAAGATGTGATCTGTTTCTGTGCTGCGTGCGCAGCCTCTCCAATTTCACGCATGCGCACACCACTCGTGCTCACACAGGTACACAGGTAAACAGGTACACAGGTACACGGACATTGCTGGATGTAGGAGTGGTTGCACCACTCAAAAATGGTTATATGACTCATGTGAAACTTTGAGACTATCTTTGGTGAAAGAAAGGCCAAACAATGAGGGGAGTAATTGGAAAATCATGGACAGCAATGCACCATTGAGAGCATTTGTTCTTGTCTAAAGAAAACTGAAAGTGAAAATAGTAAAATAATTAGCTTCTCTTATTGTCATGGCAGATACAGTTTCCCATTTCATTCAGTGTAAATGCTATGTAATTAGTTACAATTCCTAATGCATTATACATTTTAATCTTAGGCCGATCTTATCTTCCCCGCCATCATCGTGATAGAATTTGATGAGTATGACACAGTGCCATTCATGTTGTAATTGCATCTTTGATCTGCAGATGAACTAGATGATGCATGAACGGGCACAAGGCAATGCACCGCTAAAAAAGACACAACATCACCAACCTTTACCTTGGGGTGTGAAATTGCACCTTGAGTTACTCACTGTGTGGATCAAGATGTGTAAGTTATCACACAAAACATCTAAGGCCCTCAGTAATGAATATTGCAGAGAGCCGCTGTGTTACGTAAAGGAGGAAGATGCTACCTCTTTGTGGAGCAGCAGTGAAAGATGAATTCATATTTAGGATTCAAGGAGGATCAAAGGAGTGAGTTAACAGCACCAAAGTAACTTGCGTACTATTTCATGCCATGTTTGGCAATGAGAGGAATAAATCAGGCATGTGCACACACACACACACACGCACACGCACACACGCGCGCATGCACACACACACACGCATGCACGCTCGCATGCACATACACACACGCGCGCGCATATATTGATGTACGCATACACTCCTGCTCTAGAGTAGACACCTATTGGACTCAATATTCGCTGTGATCATATATCTTTGTCCAGAAAACAGAAACATGCGGAGCCTGAACGCAATCCTTGTTAGTGTATCTAAATGGACTTCTCTGACAACTCAGAGAGGGGGAGATTGTGTATCTGAGATGTGTGTTTCTGCATATCGTAGCCTAAAAATAAAAGTTGGCAGCTCTCCCCTATCCATTTCCATTTAGTATACTGAGCAGCAAAATCCTGACAGCAATTAGCACCAGAAATTGGTTTCTAATCGAATGTGTTTTCACTAGAAAAAACTAAAATGTGTGTAGGAGGACGGTAGAAAGTAACTAAGTACATTTATTCAAGTACTGTACCTATGTAAAATGTTGAGGTATTTCCAATTTTCAGTATACTTTTACTACTCCACTACATGATCTCAGAGTCAAATATACTTTTAGTCCACTACAAATATCTGAAAACTTTAGTTCCCTTTTGATTATTATTACAAATAACCACTTCAGCCCCGTATACATTTCGGCCATTTGAAAACAGCCGATCTACTTGTAATTTAGAAATAAATTCTTGAAATCGACATATCTGGAGCATACCGTATGTATCTCCTTACAGGCTTACACCTATAAGTGGCAGTGACAGAAAGTATACTACTATGTACGTAATGCAACGAAGAAGTAGGTCGGGAGTGGCTTATTGTCGGTATCAGCCATGCAGTAACACAAAGGGGTCTGTCCACGTTACAATGCGTTTAGTCTCGCGTAGCCAGACAACTATTCACAAAAATAAATTTTAAAATATCTTTAGAGCATTTTTTTAATTTCCATTTCTGCTAAGCAGCCAGCTTAGATTATTTCTATTTATATTAGGATACATTTCCGTGACTGTAAAGACGAAACGGAAATGGGGAGGAGGCTGCACTTCCGCTTTATATTTTACTGCTGGGCAAGACGTTTTTTCCTTTTTTTTTTGGGCGGAAGTTGCGGTATTTTGGCGGAAGTACCACTCAAGGACATGACGTTGACGCTTACAAATCTGTTTACATCTCTGTGAATGAAACAAGTGTTGTCATTGGTCGAAAAAACATTGTATCCAGGGGAAATATATCTGACGGATGTTCCAGCCCAACACGTCTCTGCCTTAGGTTGTGACCAGGCTTTTCTCTTCGCAGATGAGTAAGCATGGGACAGAGGCTAACTCATGATAGAACTTTCATTGCTCCAGACTGTATGATGGAAGAATATGGAAATTGCGAGACGCAACAGTCTGGCAACGCGAGATTAAAATGCGTTAGACCCTGGGAGATGGATTGCTGAGGTGGAGCGCCACACCTACCATCAGCTCCCAGTACTTCCCGCACGAATTGCCACACGGCCCGCACCCACCCAAACCGTGCTACTCATACACTGAAATACATGACGTAAACCAGGCTGAACTCATGCTTCAGCCTGACTGTATCCAGTGCACAATCACAGAGGAACTTTTTATAGCTTAGCACAGTGAAGTGTCACCGTGACATACTGAAAAGATTCTAGCCCATATACACTACAGTATCTGCACTATACATAATAACCACAACACAAGAGAGAAGAAATGAGGAAAAGAGAGGAACATTATTAGATTTAAATTATACAAGGAGAGGACTGAGTGAAACGTTATGCAATGCATTGTACCATTCTGCATACTGAAAACAAACTGATGCTTATAAACTGATAAACAAAATGGACACTATGTTTGACTATATTTTAGAGAAGAAGAAGGTTAACTCCCCCATTCCCAGAGGGCAGATTTGCACAAAACGTATTGTGGAATTAATCTTGCACTAATCTTGCCGATTTTTAAGCCCAGTGTATAAAATATTCTTATAAACGATGAGATTACAGAGAATGAGAGTGAATTTTTGAGCTATAGCATTTTAAAACCCATACCGACTCCTTCAAGAATGAGTGTCTTCATTGACAATGAAGCTGTCACACATACACCACACATCAAACGACACTGTTGTGGTGGTGGGTTCACGAGTCCTCTCAAATAATTTATCAGCTGTGTGTGTGTGTGTGTGTGTGTGTGTGTGTGTGTGTGTGTGTGTGTGTGTGTGTGCGTGTGCGTGTGTGTGTGTGCGTGCTTCTGTGCATACATTTACTTTGTATCAGGTGCGTGCGTGCGTGCAACTGTGCATACATTTACTTTGTATCAGGTATGTGTGTGACCGAGTGTGCACAAGTCAGAACCGGGTGGCATTTTGCTTTGATTGGCCAGGGGCTGTTTGAATATTCATGGAGAACACCAATTGTTATTTGATGAATGCTGACAGAAGGCCCTGCTGCTGCTGTCGAAGAGTTGAAACTCACAGTCACATAAACTGGAGCCCCATGTCACTTTGTCACCAGAGAACACAGGATAGAATGCTGGTTAATTCACAGATTAACCTCCACCTGAGATAGACACACTCAGTGGACAGACAGAGAAGACAGACGGACCTGTCTCTCAGTGGACAGACAGAGAGAACACAGACAGCCCTGTCCCTCAGTGGACAGACAGAGAGGAGACAGCCCTGTCCCTCAGTGGACAGACAGAGAGGAGACAGCCCTGTCCCTCAGTGGACAGACAGAGAGGAGACAGACCTGTCCCTCAGTGGGCAGACAGAGAGGAGACAGACCTGTCCCTCAGTGGGCAGACAGAGAGGAGACAGACCTGTCCCTCAGTGGGCAGACAGAGAGGAGACAGACCTGTCCCTCAGTGGACAGACAGAGAGGAGACAGATCTGTCCCTCAGTGGGCAGACAGAGAGGAGACAGACCTGTCCCTCAGTGGGTGGACAGACAGACAGAGAGGAGACAGACCTGTCCCTCAGTGGACAGACAGAGAGGAGACAGACCTGTCCCTCAGTGGGCAGACAGAGAGGAGACAGACCTGTCCCTCAGTGGACAGACAGAGAGGAGACAGATCTGTCCCTCAGTGGACAGACAGAGAGGAGACAGCCCTATCCCTCAGTGGACAGACAGACAGAGGAGACAGACCTGTCCCTCAGTGGGCAGACAGAGAGGAGACAGACCTGTCCCTCAGTGGACAGACAGAGGAGACAGACCTGTCCCTCAGTGGGCAGACAGAGGAGACAGACCTGTCCCTCAGTGGGCAGACAGAGATGAGACAGACCTGTCCCTCAGTGGGCAGACAGACAGAGAGGAGACAGACCTGTCCCTCAGTGGGCAGACAGAGAGGAGACAGACCTGTCCCTCAGTGGACAGACAGACAGAGGAGACAGACCTGTCCCTCAGTGGACAGACACAGAGGAGACAGACCTGTCCCTCAGTGGACAGAGAGGAGACAGATAAACCGCCAGGAACTTAACATCATTATACTCTGCAATCTCCACTGCATCTCCTCTCCCCACTGCTCTACATGCAGCATTCAATTACTACAAATTACATGCAGTGTAATTATTACAGCGTAGGAGCATCGCTGTTCATTAGCTAAGGAACGGCAGGTGTCCATGACAGAGAGCTTTCTTTGAGCCGCGCTCTGGGAGTGGAAGCAGCGGGTAGGAATACAGTTCACGTCAATTAAAATGCAGCAAATGAGCCATATAGGAAATGAAGACGTGTGCAGGAGTTGAAGTGAGCACACTTAATGCCAATGATCAGATAAAGTTTAGTTGATAGACAGGCCATCATGCAGCAGATCAGACATACTCTCTGCGTTACCAGCAGTGGTGGAAAAAGTACTCAATTGTTTTACTTGAGTAAAAGTATCAATAGTGCAATATAGAAACACTCTGCTATGAGTAAAAGTCCATGATTCAAAATGTATACTTACCGATATCTACTAGTAATTACACTGGGTACAGGATTTAGTTTAGACATATACTATTGTTCCGACTGTCATTAGACCGACAACCTACCTCAAACCCTAACCTATAACCCTAATCACAAGCACGGGAGCAGCACATGTTGGACCGCATGTCCGACCGTTGTTTCCACAGGTCACTCCGTTAGTGTGTCTAATCTGCGTGTGCATCCCATTGCACTGGTGTCAGAAGTGGGATGACTTAATTTGCTGGAAGAGATCATGGGACCCTTTAAGCTTCAGGCAACGTTGCTGTGGGGGTTGCCTGCCTTCGGGTAAAGGTACCGGCTCATGTCCCTGAAGACACCAGGAGATTTGAGAGGTCAGGGAGCTTCGCCTCGGTGGTTAAACTCCCTGTCGGTGAATTATCTCCCGACAATGACCACCTACAGTAGCCTCATATTATCCCTTACATATTGGAATCAGAATGGTGCATTCTTTATTTATTTTGTTATTATCGTTTATACATCACAAAGGAATGTTTTGTTTTGTGTTACTACACTATCTAGGTAGGGTATCTAGTTATCTACGCTGCAGGCATTGGGGGGGAATCTGCAGATAGCACCCTCCTCCCTTGTATGACTGAGTTGGTTTTGTGCTGGCAATGCATTGTGAATGAAAGTCATTACAGTAAATTCCCTGAAACATTAAGACTTATGTTTGGATTTTTGTTCTTTTCTTTGAAGTCTTTTTCTCAGTAGGCACGCAGGCTTTTGGGAAGGGTTCGATGACAATGTATTGAAGATGAGAGAAATCAGAGTGCTACGGAACCTATTAGCGCTGGCAACTTGTGTCACGTCTTCTCCTACTTATGCCTGTTTCAAAGCAGCACAACAGGGCAGAGGGGGCAGATAGATGAGGAGCAGCAGGGCTGTAATCTATGCCTTTGTACTTTAACAGTGCGGCTTCAATTAAGCCCTCTTCTTCTTCTTCTTCTTCTTCTTGCAACGCTCTCCCTCGTCTCCTCATGTAGTTAATTTATCCTCTCAAAGTCCTTCTGTGTTTTCTTTCTTTCTTTCTCGTTTACTAAAGATATACCGTAATGCATGCAGCTTGGATATAGGCTCTCTCTCTCTCTCTCTCTCTCTACTTTTCACATCTCACAACCCACTCCACTATCTCTTCCATATACTTCATCACTCTCCTATTTTATGTTCTCCATTCAGCTCTTCTCCCCCTGTCCCTCTAACCTTTCATGTCTCCACGTCTCAATATATCATCCCTTTATTCTCTTGTTCAATCTCTTCATGATTCACACAAGCAACAACAGAAAAAACATCCTGAAAGCCTCGGACAGTTATACACGTGCACACACTCACGCACACGTACTGTACACGTACACGTACACACATGTACACATGTACAGTACACACACGCACATACTCACACACACACACACACACACACACACACACACACACACACACACACACACACACACACACACACATACAGCACTTGGGGCCCATTAAAGCCAGAGATGGACAGATTATAAAACGACAACATTTGAATAGAGTTTGAATATCATGCACGTTATCTTGCATGAAAGGCTAATGTGCGTGGCATGCAAGCGTGTGTTTTAATGGTGATGAAATGGAACAAAAGTGGCTTCTGTTTCCATGGCAGATAGAATACTCTATAAAACAAAGGATTTCAGTATGCAAAATAATTTCTGTGTTTACCCTCTACCCTGATAATGCAGTGTTTCTGTTTATCATACAGTAGGTTGCATTATGACAGTCAAGAATAATGACATCTCTGCTGCTTGAAATAAACACACATGCACTTATTTACACTGTCACAAACACAGTATACACACACACACACACACACACACACACACACACACACACACACACACACACACACACACACACACACACACACACACACACACACACACACACACACACACTCAAATGCCACCACTCCTGCTCTGCCTATGTCGGTCACACTAACATGCAGTGACATTGGTTTGTTGTGAAAGCAGCCCTGAGGCTCTCTGTGAATAAAGACATGCATTATCATACTTTGACTATACAGGTTTAATTACCATTTCCACCATTCATTTCCTGTAATTGTCCAGTGTCGATCTCCCAGACCACATTCGCTGATAGTTGAGTTTCCCTACAGTCCTCTGGTCTAGGACAGGTCAGACCACAGAGACACAGCATTCCACCTCAGGGCTGCTTTCACCGCAACCACTGTCACTGCATGTTAGCGAGACAGGCTGGGGCAGAGACCTGTGTGTGTGTGTGTGTGTGTGTGTGTGTGTGTGTGTGTGTGTGTGTGTGTGTGTGTGTGTGTGTGTGTGTGTGTGTGTGTGTGTGTGTGTGTGTGTGTGTGTGTGTGTGTGTGTGTGTGTGTGTGTGTGTGTGTGTGTGTGTGTGTGTGTGTGTGTGTGTGTGTGTGTGTGTGTGTGTGTTGAAATTGACCTCCGTGGTTCACTTTTTGACCTATAAAGGTCCTTTCAAACGTCTGACGCACCTATATAGTAATTCATTTTCAATGAGAGGCGTCACGTTTATTTAAGTTGAGGGTCATAAACGCAAGCGTTTTTTCATGGGCACGGTCCCGTGAAATTGTGTGCAATTATTTTATTTGTACACATAATTATGTTTGTAACAATTTAGTTTGAACCGTTCTGTGTTGCCACTGCTATTGTATACCCTTCTGGCTCAAACTGCCAGGGAGGATCCCAAGCGGATGTAGCGCCTCCATCCTACTCCTCCCGTTCAAGATCACCCACTGACAGGTGCTGTCCTGGTAGGTGCTGTCCTGGTACAGGTGCTGTCCTGGTACAGGTGCTGTCCTGGTACAGGTGCTGTCCTGGTACAGGTGCTGTCCTGGTACAGGTGCTGTCCTGGTACAGGCTTGGTATAGTCACTAGCATCCCCCGCCTATAGCTTCACTCCCCCAAACACGACAAATTGTGTTGGTATTGGATGCACAGCTGTGGTTTTAAACCCCTAAACTTCCTCTCTCCTTGCATGGTTTCCTCCATATATCCTCAGTGGGACTGACTAAGACTCAGGGAAAAGATACAAGTGAGGCAAACAAGGATACAATTAAAGACTTGTGACCCACCCAAGTGGATTAAATGCATGATAAGCTCTTGCAAAGTGCGATACTTGGGTCGATGTTGCTGATATAGTGTGATAAAGTAAAACTGTAATTACACCTTGACCTTAATATTCTATTTCTGAATTGTATTCCTCCTATTATGCATTTAAATCCATTTTACCTGTATGTATAGAGCACTTTAAATTGCCGTATGAAATGTGCTATACAAATACACTTTCCTTGCTTTCAATGAGGACAGATTATCAGGGAGACACTTACTAGAAAAGCATGGAAACAAGACAAACAAAAGGTGGAAGGTGGAGATTTTTCTGGTAATATTGCATTTGTATTCATTTTGTATGCCCTGTAACTTTTGAAACACACTGTTTACACTGTTTATACAATAAGTCAAACATCAATATGTCCTTTGAGTGTCTGCTCTCTCCTCAGGCCCCTTCATAATCTCTCCTTCCCCACAACCTCTTCCTCTCCTCTTATTCATGGCTGGTTTCTCTTGTCATATCCTTACAAAATCTTTCTCCTCACATCTCGATGTTCTCTCCCCTGTCATCGATCACTTTTCCCACTTACATCTTATCCAATTGACCAATTCATTGTTTACAAACATTGGGACTGGGCGCACGCGTGACTGTTTCATGTAATCAATTCCCAACAGATCTCCAAAGCTGTTGTTTTGGGAAGCACTGGTTTCAGTCCATTCAACCTCCTCTTGTGAGTTGGCTAGTGAGGTGCACCCTAGGAGACATTTATACTTCAAAGCGCAACAGTGTTGCATGCAGAGAACAGCTGATATACAAGCTCACATCGCATCGCAGATGCGACTGTTGTGAGCGTAGAGGTCTGCGTGCGCGACACCATCGCGGGACGAAGCATAAATTATACTTGATGGGTTGCAGGTGCTCGTGCAGCCGTGGACAAACAGGCTCTTCATGAGTGCACCTCCCGTTCTTATGACAGCGACTGGAGGTGTGGTTTTGAGGACAAATGCTTTGAATTGCTATTATTGTTCAAACACAACAGAAACCAAGGATTATATATTTCAAGGGCGAGAGATCACAATAAAAATCCTAAATCATTCTTCCTCCACACTGGGAGAAAAACAGCATCTGAACGTTTGATGGGGCATTTTTTACACGTGAGTGCAGTTTGAACTTTTCCATTGTATCTTATGAGAGGAAGGGTTCTGCTGCGCATGCTGCCGTTATGCACACGCATGCTGTTGCTTATCAGTGTGACGTCGTCTGTTAAGGCGTCTATACTAGTCTCCCCTCACTCTTTTCGTCTTTCTTTCTCTCTCTGGGTGTGTGACTCTATACAGTAGTTCAGGTGCCTTCAGCAGATACATTAGCATCTGCCAGGCGTTCATTCTACGCTGAAAGCTTTGGAAGAAGCCAGCACATATTTCCGCTTGATGGCACAGCACCTCCATTCTACCAGTTACAGTATTTACTCTGACTCACAGGAAATGTAATGAGGCAGAGGTAAGCAGACATGCATTCCTTTGAACCACAAAGGACATTTTTTTGTGAACCACGGCCTGACAGGCAAATCAAATGTTCAAACAGACAACTGATTTGGGACAACCCAGTTGTGCAGTGCAAAAAGTGGGGTATATAGCCTATGTATGATAGGCTATGTACAGTATAAGGCTTGAGCCTATGCCAACAACTGCACTTGTTAAACAACATTAGAAGAACCTTTGGCCAAAGTTAGTTACTTATAACAAATTGGGCTTCTATTTCATTATTCCAGAACAGAATAATGAAATACACGTCTCTACTTGTGGGAGATGTATTGAAATAGAAACCAATGCCCATAAGCATGCATCATTTTGTATTGGGTTCCGCCTTGGAAAATACTTTTTCATTAACCAGTAATGATTTTTTTGTTAGCATGCATCAAATTAGAATACAAACAGCTTCCACCACTAAACAAACAAACAAACAACACAGTCAATAACACATCCTTCAGCAACCACCGGAATTTTAGTGCAGAAACCAAGGGCATTGCTTAGTCTGAGCTAGAATAGCTAGCAGCAGATAGACATTTCTGTGGTAAACAATAAATCACTTTGATTATGACTTTAATTTGCTGAATGAAGTGAAGCAAGAGTGTGGAACAAAAGACTGGCTTGCAAGGATATGACTTTACCCTTCAACAAGGGAACATTAATCTGTACTTTCTCCAGCTTATAACAATGTTTATTTTTATTTTCAAAGTCAATGTTTTAAGCCAGGGCCAGGGGTATTCAACTAGATTAGTCCGGGGGCCACAACTGGTGTGTGTGTGTGTGTGTGTGTGTGTGTGTGTGTGTGTGTGTGTGTGTGTGTGTGTGTGTGTGTGTGTGTGTGTGTGTGTGTGTGTGTGTGTGTGTGTGTGTGTGTGTGTGTGTGTGTGTGTGTGTGTGTGTGTGTGTGTGTGTGTGTGTGTGGGTCACAGTGTGGGCACAGTGTGCGCACTTTGCACATTCTCAAAATGCATTTTGTGCTCAAACATATATATATATATATATATATATATATATAATACATTTTTGCACAGAAATGAGCAGGATAATATATGTCTATAGACATATGCTACCTTAGAAGTTAAACATAAACATAGCCCACGGGCCAAATGTGGATGACGTGGGCGAAATGTGGATGAGGTGCATCACCAGGCCAGTGAACATAGTCGTGAGAACATAATGTGTGGGACACCTCTTGTTACTGTTTCATTCTTAATGTGTTATTCTCTCATGGGAATCTATAGCAATATTATTTTTCACAGACTCAAGCTGAATCACATACAGTACACATAGTTTCATCAATATGACATCCTGAGAGTGTCATGCTGCAGTGCTACGGAATGTCACGTGTGTTTTTCATGTAACCCCAAAAGTGGTTGTTCTCTTCAGAACCTCAGGAATACACGTACATGTGTGGACTCGTCTCCCCGACCCCAACAGCTCGTCCAATCTCAATGGGACCCAATTCACTTGCTCGTCGTCGTTACAAGTAATTCTGCATTGGGTGCTTGGCTTGCTAAATTGCAATTGTTTCCATGGACTTAATAGTCCATGAAAACAATCAGTACACCCCAAGTTTAACGGGTCCCCCAGAGGCCACTGTGACACGTTTTTGATTTCCCAAAGCAAATCCTGAGCAGAGTAGAAGGAATTTAAAAAACAAACAAAAAAACAACAGCATTGTGTTGAGCTGGACTCACACAAGGCGGATCGCTGCCCATATCTTAAATACTGTTATCTAGTCTGCACCAGAAAGCCTATTCTTGCCTCTTTTTCACGTGCCACGCACGCACGCACGCACACACACACACACACACACACACACACATTGCTCTGATCTGACAGACATGTCAGGTCCGTTTGCAGCTAAGGCATGATAGTGGAAGGCTAATTGCATTATTTCCCACCAGCTACCTGGGAGGCGATGATGGGCTTTATCTCCCTCGCGATACAGAGACGGGTTCTTAGTTGATGCAAAGGAAGTTTCGCCTCCAATGTGCTTCAAACATTGACGCCATATCAATAGAAATGTAGTAGCATACTGTAGCATGTGCTCAGGTGACAGAAAGACACTTGGTCTAACTTTAGTGCTGAAAATAGCCCTACAGTATATATGCCTATATGCCATGCACCATCATACAAGAATACAGTAAATCAGGCTTTAAAAATAATTTATATAACAATCACGCACGCTCACAGGTCATTTAGGTTTCATTTTACAGAGTTTGTTAAACATCTGCATTACTTAATTTACATGAGGTCTACACACAATTATAATGTAGAACACATTTTTTATCAACGTTTCTCTCCTAATGGTACCACCAATCTAACCTGACACTGCCAGATCCAAGAAGCTTGCTACACAAATTTGTTTCACAGCTTATTGGGATCTGGGATCACGGAAGCAAATTTGATGACGGGGCTGTTCCTTTTTTTTCAAGATACTTGGTAGATGATTGGATGGGACCGTCTGTCTATCACCGTGTGGGCGTGCAAACACAACCAATCATATTGACGTGTCTATATAGCTTCACGTCCGGTTTCGCACATATACCGCCCTTAGCTCACGCTGATTGGTCCGGTACGGAACAGATTTTTGTCAGCTCAACTGCCTGAGAGATCCCAGATGAGTGCTGTGTTGGGGAACATGGTTACCCAATACCGCCCTCATCTGGCAGCGTCAGGTTACCACCAATCCAGAATAATCCATAAATAATGGGTCTTGATATGAAAAAGGGTAAAAACCACAGGCCTAGGCCAGCGGTTCCCAACCTGTGCTTCATTGTAGGCTCCCTTGACACAATCTGAGACCCCCCCAGCCCTCATGACACAATCTGAGACCCCCCCCCCCCAGCCCTCTGTGATCTTTGGATGTTGGGAAACACTGCTCTAGGGCCAGGCAACCAGAACCAAATGTGTATATAGACTCACTATATAAAGGAAAAGCTCATGGGTGAGTAAAATGCAGTACCATTGACTTAGTTGAAAGCATGAATGGCTAGTGAGAGTAGACATGCATGCTTAGAGCTACAGAGATCTCTTAAGGACAAAATATACTATATGAAAGTGTGTGTGTGTGTGTGTGTGTGTGTGTGTGTGTGTGTGTGTATGCGTGTATGCGTGCGTGAGTGAGTGCGTGCGTGCGTGCGCGTGACCAAGAGGAATAATCACAGAATAAGTTGTAATGCATAATGCATGATTTGATGCATTATGCAACGTAAGTGCACCACAGTGAGGTCCACATTAATCTAGACATAATACACATTTAATTGCTATGAACATTTTTATTCTCCTTCGGATTGCAGCATGGATTTCAATGGCACAAAGTCATGTTAGTGGCTTGAGGCCATTTTGGAAAGTTAATCTGTCTGTGGTCAGCTGCCTCTGCACTGGTGGTTGGGAGGAGCGGTGTGCGCAACTGCATGTACCGGTCCCGTATGCACATTGTGTGCGAGCAAGCGTACATGTATATGATACGTGTATACTGTATAGGCATGCGTCCGTGTGTGCATTTGTGTACATGTGTGTGTGGAAGCTTGTTGGTTATGTGTGTTTGGCATATGCACTGTACAAGTATACTCACTCATACATGCGTGCGTGTGTGCGTGTGTGCGTGTGTGCGTGTGTGCATGCGTGCGTGCGTGCGTGTGCGCGCGTGCGTGCGTGCGTGCGCGTATCTGCACTTATACACACACTGTGACCGAAAGTGTGTGTATAAGTGCATTCATGTGTGCGCCCGTATCGGTACACACATTTGTAATCTCCTGTGTTTACTTGTGTGGATGCGGGCAGGAGATTAGACGAGATGATGATTTGTACGTGTAAATAATCTATACTGCTTGGATGGCTGGGTTTGTGTCTGCGTGTATTCCACAGACGTCCTCACATGGAGAGGCTCGGGCCAACGCGTATCACTCTTCTGTGTTCCGGGCCAACACGTATCACTCTTCTGTGTTCCGGGCCAACACGTATCACTCTTCTGTGTTCCAGGCCAACACGTATCACTCTTCTGTGTTCCCGGCTGGCCCGCCGGGACCTTTTGAAGACGGACGCCGAATTGAGTAATTCCATTACAGAAATGAATGTGATCAATCAAATACACGATTAATCAGACTTCAAAGTCGCGGCAGCTCAAAAAGTTCTCGCACGCCCACACACTCTCTCTACCACAGTAGTACAGCTTTCCACACACATACAGTAGCATATCCGCCCACATATTCAATCCAACAAAAAGATTGAATATGTGATTAAGTGATTAAGTTAAAAAGATTAAGTGACTGTGATCCCGGTTAATGCTGAGCCAAGGGCTGTCATTAGCAAATGGATAATGTCGTTATGAGTGTAGGTGCAGAACTTCTTCTACGTTGTTGTGACCATAACCATGACCCTGGTTGAACTTCCACTGTGGTTTGAACTGATCATCAGCGTTGATTTCGTCGACTGAAACTTTGACGAAAAATGTTCATCGACTATACCTTTTTTCACTGACGAAAACAAAATAAAAACTAAGTTATGATGACTAAAACTATAAGACTTAGACGAGACGAGTTCAAGTCCGTTGCTCTCCCCTTGTCCCCCATATATGGGGACTAGGTTGGAGGAGGGTGTGTAGAGCCCAGGATCACATTAGATGATTGACACAGGGGTGAAAAATGGGTTACAAAATCGTGGAATAAAAAATATATATATATAAATAAATAAAAACTATAAGACTAAATATTATTGACAATTTTGTCAACAAATAAATTATATTTATGAAACTAGACACTAAAATATTTCAGATGACTAAAATGCGACTAAATGTGACTTGTAAAAGACAGCAAATGTCTATGCACCATGAAGTATATGACAGTTTCAGACGAGAAAGAAAGGCTCCTGGTGTTGAATCCATTTGGAAACGGTTTCCATTAAAATGCTAAACATTTCTTCAGCCTAAGTGATGTCCTGAGGTTTCACGAGAAAACCCTAAGAAGTCAATGAGAATGCATGTGCAATGTGCAGCACAGTAACAAAAAGTGGTATTTTAGATGCTGCCCGTGTGCATATAAAAGCAGTGCACTTTAGAAAATCAATAACTGGAGAGCTGTCAGTTCCTGGTCCATGTTTAATACCCTCACAGCCCTTTGTTTTACATTAAATCAGCTGCTGTCATGATGAGGGCATTTATACAGTATGACAAGATAGTGTCACGGACCGTGAACTCTGACTGTCCTTATTTTGATATTGGACTTTAATATGTATTTCTGTCATTTCACTGATTTTAGTATGTTTTGTATGTATTTGCTCATGTGTTCCTGACTGTTTCTCTTTGGTTTTGGTTTTCTGTTACTCTGTTGTTGCCTTCTTTGCCCTGTTTATGGAAGAACCTCAGTTTGTTTAATAGTTAAAGTTTATTGCTCTGCCTGCTGTCGCCTGCATTTGGGTCCTCATCCGTAATCACTCTTAACAGATAGTTACATTAAATGGAAGATTAAAAAACATACACCAAAGCCTAAATTCATTCTTATCACTGCGTCAGAGAACAACTGTGTTGCTCATTGAAACAAAAAAAAAGAACCAATTTCTGTGCATATAACCAGTCTCATTTAGAGATCCATTATTGTTGTGAGCTAGCCAGACCATAATTCCATTTGATTGTCTGACTACTGGGTGAATGATACTGCATGTGTACATGTGCCTATAACCACTTAAACCCTATATACTTGACGGGATTATGGGATACTCCCAGGGGTCTTAACTGTAGTTGCCCCTTTTGACCCTCTACAGAATTATTCACTGAAAATAGCCGATCTATGAGCTTCCCCTGTGACCCTGTAGGTCTGCTATTTTGGCAGAATGTGCGCCTACATGTGAATAATCTATATTATGGTCGTTCTATAATTCTATATTTAGACACTCGCCCACCTGCATTTCCCCCAAAAAGCATCACAGCTGCTTCAGGTCCATATCCTTCTCCTATTCTACTGTACTGCTACTGTAAATACACCATCATTTATCTGCCTTCGAGTAACGCTTTAGAGCCGGTGGTGTGGCAGTCCATCTCCACATGCAGGCAAACATCTCAAATGGGGCAAGTCAAGCAAAGTAAAAATGTATATCCTAACCAAATATCACAAATAATGTCACAAAGGGCTGCACAAAACACATACAGCACACACACACAAGACACAGAACACAACATGCATGCATACACGCACGCACACGGAAGTCAAACTGTAACACACACAAATTACGCACGGGTGCGTAGCGTTATTCCGACGTGACGGTCCCAGTAATCCGACACCCACAAATCCGACCATAGAGCCCCATATACTAACCCTATCCCCTAACCCTAACCGCACGCGGAAGCCACGGGTGGACTAACGGGATGTCGGACTAACGTGTGCCCCCACACTGCACACCTATAGGTAATTATTTCAGTGGAAGGCTAAGTATAACTTCTCACTCTCTCCCTATTTCTCATTCTCAGGTCTGTTTGTGATTCTCCTTCTCTCCATCTCGGTTGTTGCAATTTTCACTGTTCAGTCTGCAGGTTGATTAAGGATACATTCAACTACAATTTTCTGTGAGTTTGACAGTAAAGTGATGTGAATGAGGGGCAGCAGTAACGTAGAGCCGGTGGTCCTCATGAACATTGACATTATTGTGCTGTTCTGCACAGAGAACTCTTGTTCAGCTGTTTTAGCCACGAGCAAGCAGCTAGGCTGCTGTCAGTCAGTCGGTCCGTTGCTCGGTCGGTCGTCGATCCGTCCATTATTTCCTGTATATTCATGCTGCCACTATACAAAATCATTGATGGATATCACTGTGCCCTGATTGGCCGAGAGGGCACAAACTGAGAGATGGTTGCAGCTTATGACAAATGATGTGCTGGTTTTTCATATGAGAAACATCATGGTCAACCAGTGACCCAGCTCTAAATGGACCTGCCGCAATAACATGGACAAAATACATAGAGAGACAGAGTGAATGAGAGAGAAAGCAATAAAAGAATGAAGCAACAAAGAACAGAAGAGAGAGAGAGTGTGTGTGTGTGTGTGTGTGTGTGTGTGTGTGTGTGTGTGTGTGGTGTGTGTGTGTGTGTGTGTGTGTGTGTGTGTGTGTGTGTGGGGGTGCGTTCGACTGCGTGCGCGTGTACGAGAGAGAGTCCATGTGAATGCAAGACTTTAAATCAAAGATTACCACTGCACTGTGAGTGAATAAAATAAAGAGAGAGAGGTCAACTCTCACGCTTAATTTATATCCCTTCGTACGACAGCTCCGCTCTGAGAATACGATCTACAAGCTCACGATTCAATGCATTGTTATACTGTAGGCTTCAGCACATAATACGTTTCTTGGTTTCTCTTCATCTCTCACTCCCGCTCTCTTCCGGTCTCTTAGATGTGTCACTTGCTCCTTGTAGACTTTACTAAAAATAGCAGTGGTGTCCTCATGAGCATTGCATGACTTCATACAGTAGACACACTGTATTCAACAGAGCACTTTGCATACATTACTGTACATACAGTACTGTGTTCTCCAAGCCATTATCTATAGCCAGCAGTGCTAACGTGTTTGTGTTGAAATATCTTATTTATGCAGAGGGAGCTGCAATGTGCTGCTTTTTTCTATACGGCCTAAGCTGGATTTATTAGATTTATGGCTTGGTAGTATGTTATATTAAAGATAACTCTTTTGCATTGTACTGTATTTAGAAGTGTTTCGTATAAGCTACAGGATTCAGAACGACATGAGTCACAGATCTGTTTCATGTCCTGTCTTTTGCCTCTTTTATTAGGCATTTGAGCCACGGACCACCATTTGATGAGATTTTGCCTCTCAAACCAAAGACTTCGATAGGATTTTCTTTTCCACAATTCCATGCTGTATCGATGTAAGGAGAGATGACAGGCGACAGGCATTGATCAAAATAACAATTCCTCTGTCTACATTCTCTAATTGTGTAGACTTCTTGTAAATTAAGTAATGGTGTTTAACAATAATTTAACTCTTGAGTGTAAAGTTAAACCAAATGGAACCACCTCAAGGACCACTGGTGGTCCCCGGACCACTGGTTGAAAACCACTGGTATAAAGTGTTGCTTTCCAGATGCTGTATAGCACGGCAGTTCAAAAGCTTTTACAATATTTTCCTTCATGCTCCTGTTTACAGTAGCATTTTCTTAAAATAAAATGCTTCTCCTGCATTGTTTTCATCGATCGTTACAGATGAAGGTGGTGGCTTCAAGGCTGTGGTCTGTGGTGATCCAGCCTGACTGAAAAAACAGAAAAAACAATGGGGGCAGAACAAACAAACAAGAGAAAAACTTTGGCAGACCTGTAATTATTCTGTCACACATCAGGCATTTAATGTATTCGTGTAGAGGGGAGAGAGGAGAAACATTATCTCAAGTTACGCTTTTTGTGCTTTTACGGTTATCAGCCCACACCAGCAACGAAAACAGATGAACACATCTGACTAATTTATTCTTTTCTTTTCTTTTCTTTTCTTTTCTTTTCTTTTCTTTTCTTTTCTTTTCTTTTCTTTTCTTTTCTTTTCTTTTCTTTTCTTTTCTTTTCTTTTCTTGGGGACATGGGGAGGTTGCAGGTCCACCAACACCATTAGTGCACGACTGCAGAAGGAGAAGCATGAACAGGGTCCACTATGACACTATCGGGGCTGCATATGGTGAAAGAAACGATGAGCCAGTGACCTGTGGACAAAAGGCTGATGCAGGCTGGGTAATTGAGACAACATATTGCTATACAGCCACATTCCCAGGGACATAACCGTGGGATAATGTGTTATGGAGGCATATCTCATTTAGGGCAGGGTAATAGTGCTTGTGTCACAGCAACAGACCACTCCACCTTGAAATAGGATAGGCTTTCTCATGAATATGTATTGGAGGTATGAATGGGCCGTGGATGAAATAATATAGATAATAGTCTGAAGTTTAACACAGGTGGGAAATGGAAAGGGGGGTGGGGGCTGGGGGGATAAGGCGAAATGTGGACAGGAGTAACAAAGATGTGTTTGTTTTCAAATGTCTGCCTCTCTCAAACTAATCTGACGCTGTCTATTCATTTGTCCAGCATACTGGTCCAGACATAAAGTTCAAGTGTCCATCTCCAACCGCGTGAATGGATGAATTCAAAGCAAACCAATTGCCTGTTATTGCAGAAGTTTGCCTCGACCTGCAGTTGCCAGAGAAGTCTTATCTCTTCTAATAGCGTTATCTCCCCAAGTTACCTTGTCTGGGCAGTGGGCAGCGATATGTTGCTTTTTAGCAGTGACCTATTTCAGTCTTATAGTACCACACAGCCACTTTAAATGCCAAACTAGTTACACGAACACACATGCAGGTACACACACGCATGCACACGTCGCACACACACACACACACACACACACACGATCGCGCGCGCACTCACTCACTCACTCACTCACTCACTCACTCACTCACTCACTCACTCACTCACTCACTCACTCACTCACTCAAACAAACACAAACACTGTATGTAACAATTCAACAAGTTGAACATTGACGGATGGGAGCCTCTGTGTCCAACAGCTCCATTGGAGCCACGATTGGGTTTAAGTGCCTTTCCCATTATACACATTTCGTGGGGACGAGTCGAGCAACATTAGGACATTTCCATTTTGTGTCCATTTCCACCGCTTTACAGTCCAGCCTTTGTAATGACAATAATATCTCAAATGGTCTAAGGCTATGTTTTTTTTACCTATTGCTCAGCTCACGCACACACACACGCAGCGAAAAAAGCATACTTCATGCAGCACACATGCCCAGCCACCCACACACTGCAAAGCCCTGTGGCTATGATGATTGCACATAACGTTCGCTCCTCCTGTGCTATGCTGTACCTAGCATCGGTAGGAAACATTCAGACGACTTGTCGTGCCGGATTAGTTTGACAGGTAGAGACGGGTACAAAACATGACTGCAGGGACGTGTGATGGAGACGAGGAGATGATCATCAGCCATGCAAAGGAGAAAACAAAACTCTCTAGAGAGAGACCAGTGCAGCGTGGGCGTGTGATAGATAGGCAATCAGTCAACAGCAGCTACTGTGTGCGGGTTGACTTATTGTAATGGAATCTAGATTTTGCGGAAATGTTTGTGCACATTTTTGCATCCCATTTGACCAATGTTTCTCTCTATAGCCTCCTGTCGATTATGAACCGTTTTCATTTCAGACCCCGCTGTTAATTTAGTTGACTAAGACTAAGACTAAAAGACTAAGATTTTTTAATTTAGTCAGCGAAGACTAGACTAAGGCTAAACAATTTCAGATGACTAAATTGGACTAAAACAAAATGGTGTGTTCAAAAGACTAAGATGGGGGTCAGTGGCCAAATATTGTAAATATAATTGTGGGGATCCTTGACATAAAAGTTTGAGCACCACTGATAGCAACATAAGTTTTATAATTGGCCTCAGATCTTAATGGGTTAACCATTCTCCATAGATTAACTGTCATCTATCAGTGATTAATTTAACTGACTTGATACAACCTTGACAGGACAGGATTGCTAAATGTACAAGTTTTTATGTCACCGCTGGACATAAGCCAAGATAAATCACACAAAATATAAGTGACTTTAGAGCCCTGGCTTTTTAAAACATTGTTAGACATTTGATGTGATTATGGTAATTTGGTTCAGAATTCCTTACAGTATGTACCGTATAGTTACTGCGATGACCGTGAAACTGTGAAATGTACTGTGAAATGTACTGTACATTTAATAATGGTGAAGAATAACTATTGATTTTGGCCTAATGTGAAAACAGGAGGGTGCCTTCAGGGGCGGTTTATTTATAACACAATTGCCAGCTGTAGCCCCTATCAGCAAGGGGGGGGGGGCCTATGTAGAGTAATTACGTTTTTTTTAGTAACCGTTTTTGAGTAACTTTTCCAACACTGTCGGGGACTCACTCCGGTCAGGTAGTATACAGTAGGCTTTGTTTAAATTGGAATCTGAAACATTTGAGCCTTCCACTCATGGGAGGAATGGTAGCAAACGGAGAAGCCCTGGGACCAGTGTTGTTTTCGTCGACTAAAACTAAGACGAAAAATGTTCGTCGACTACCTTCTTTCACTGACTAAAACGAAATAAAAACGAAATAAAAACGAATCTATGATGACTAAAACTAAATATACTGACAATTCCGTCAACAAATAAAAACTAGACTAAAATGTTAGGAAGGGACTAGTGGACAAGAGATCCAGTTTTCTGCTGGGTTGCATGCTGAAAATAGCAGATATACAATCTCACAACGCGTCGCGCTGCGACGCATTTTTCAGCATGCAACCAAAGTGTAAAATATGTCATTACGACATCAAGGCCTGTCAAAATACATTTTAGTCGACTAAATCAACTGTAGATTTAGTCGACTAAAATCGTATGACATTTAGTCGACTAAAACTAGACTAAACATTAGAACATTCCAGGTGACTAAAATGTGACTAAAACGAAGTGAAAACTATTGAAGAGACTATGGCCCAGATTTTGAAGATCCGTTTTACAATGGGGTAATACATAAATTGCCCTCGCTCTGCGCACAATGGTATTATGAAAGGCATATCGGCCCGTGTTGAACACACTCGGCCCGTGTTGAACGCACACACATTATGGCATACGGCGTTCCTGAATATTTTAGCATTGTGGGAGTGTCCATATGTTAATTATTTTCGCTTTGCGCAATTTTCTATTAAGCCCCTTGACCTAAAGACACTCAGCGCATAACGATTAGACGTGGGTCTGACCACCTCATAAACGCAACAAGCACTGTTTGATTTTACACTTGAGCGGCTCTGGGAGGCTGGTAGAGTGTTGCCATGTCTGTTTATTATAAGCGGCTTCTTTTTCTGTAAAGTTGCTTGTAAATATTGGTAGTTGTACTATTTTGTGGTTGCTTTTCTTGTTTCTAAAGTGGTTATTTGGGCTTTTCTCCTAATGTTGTTTAAACCAGTGATCCTCACACAGCACATTCCCATGTCAAGGATCCCCAGATGAATGCATTTGCCCAACTAAGGACGGCTAATCCAAAAATTAAATAAAAGAATTCCAAGATTACTTTTGAAAATAGCAGATCTATACCAGCTCACAATGCATCACATTCATTCATTAAAACTATGAACTCTGACTGCAGGGGGATATATATAATGATCATTATAACAATGTGCAAGAACATATTTAAAAATAAGGAAGAACTTTATATTTGTGGACAATCAAAATGTTTTTTTATTTTAATGTGGTGTCATTAAAATTAATCTGGATATGGCAGACTCACTATCTAGAAAATAAAAACATGGCACTTCATTTAAAATAGGTTGCAGACCCCTGTTATATGCGCTTATTTTTATAGACCTATTTACTTGTTTCTATGAGACATGGCAACAGCCTTTTTTTGTCTTTCTTTTGTAAAATGTTGAGATTAGAAACGGCCATAATTCTTTCATTTCTCAACCTTAAAAATAAATAAAAACATCTCCATAATCCTTGGGAAGTTTGCTTTCATATGCTGTATCACACCCGATTCAAGTCTTCTTCAATAAAATGCTACGAGCGAAGAACATATAACATCAGGGCCACAGGCACAGCATTATTCAACATTCAACTCATTCCTTCATCATGACTTGAATGAAATAAAATATAATAAACGTTATTTTACTGGTGTTTTTCAATAGAAACAAATTATTTTGAGGCATAAAGGTGACAGCATGCAGTGCAATAGGAATAATTAACCCAAATGTGACAAAGTCATGTCATGTCTTCTATGGTGCCAGCCTGAAGAAATGTAATACCACGATCCCCAAAGTGCGCATTCCGTATGTGACATCAGCTGACTGGTAAAGAGAATAGTACGGACATGTTGATTGGGTACGTCTCAAACACGCCTTAAACACACCCATGACTAATTCAAGGCCGTTTTGCGCAAACCACAGGGTGTCGAAAGCGCTTCTTAACATGCCCAAAATTGCAATATGACATACAACACGCCCCCAGCTCATAAAACTGTAATATGATTAGTAATATTATTTGAAGTCCTTAATGGCACCCTATATGACTAAAACTAAAATAGAATTTTGCTGCCAAAAACAACACTGCCTGGGACTCACTTTTTCCTAATAGGGGGGACAGGGTTTGGTGGCTAAAGGGTAAAGGAGAACCGTCTTGAGTCCTTGTTATTGCAATTAACCGCAGGGTAGTGATGGTCTCTAGGGAGGGGCCTATTTGCTCAACTTAACCACTCTCGTCTGTCTGATTCGGATCTGAAGAGAACATTCCTCTGCTTATGTACATTTAATCCCTCTCTTTCATCTGCCTGACTTTTTTTCCTCTCTCCTATATATTAAAGGCTTTCTATATTCTGCATATTCTCTCACTTCGTCTTAAATCCATAGTCCACACACGCACGCATGCACGCACACACTCTCTCTCTCTCTCTCTCTCTCTCTCTCTCACTCACACACACACACACACACACACACACACACACACACACACCGTGCATACACCACCACCCAGGCACCCACCCCCCAGCCTCATTTCCGACAGTGAGCCCCCTCTAGCTCTCCATCCACGGCTCACACGGTTCTCAGCGAGTCACTCAGGAGAGGGAGGGGGGTTCGAGTGGAAGCCCTGCTCTCCAAAACCTCCGAGTGGAAGCGGATAATCCACGCGAGCGAGAGGTGCCGGTGGCACGAGGCAGGGGTGAGGAAATTCAGTTAATACCCAAACAATTGCGATTTGTGCCGCTCCCGCTGAGGTGACAGCGGTGCAGCGCAGATTCGTCTGCGAAATTCATTGTGCACACGTGCGGACATGCAAAAAATACCTATTTTGCAAGGAACAGGTTTATTTTCTTGTGAAAAGCATTTTATTTATTGAACAGTATTCCTGTAGTATGCCCGCTCGTGCGTATTGGGATGAATTGAGATAAGCCTGGACTAATAGCTATACTGCTGCATCCATCAAAACAGATGTGTAGGCTGGTCCTTAATTCCAATAAACTTAACACACCTCAATCTTTCTGACTGTTCAGGGGTCATGTGTCAGTAATCCATGCTCTGCCCTCTCCAAATCTAAAGAAAAGTATACGACAAAAATATCAAATCAAGCAAATTCTTTCTTTTTTTCAACCTTGACCTCAACTTGTGTGCTTGTAGTTCTACTATACAACGTGTGATGTATGCATTAACATATAGGCTATTTTTGAGAATACAGACACCAGGGTCAATGTGGTTAAACTGGACAACGATGAATAGAGTTCTCTCAAAGTGGCTATAGTATTTGTTGGATACATTTGTAGTAGCTTCACTTGGGGAAATAAGCAACTTCCACACACCTGCAGTAGCAGAAATACCTTACTGCACTAAAATACTAAAAACCTTTAACTTAAATGACCACCATAACAAAAGCAACAACACGGTACACATGCTGCCCGAAGTGGTAGGCTACTTAATGACAGCGGTTTTCATTCTCTCCACATATTTTGTGTGTGTGTGCGTGCGTGTGTGCGTGCACGCAGGTGGCGTGGGGGAGCCGTAATTAAAGGACCAGTTGTTTTGCGAGACTGATTTGCTGAGAGCAGATGGAGCGTTCGCTCTGTCTCCCTGATCTCAATCTTGTCCCACATTGCTGCTGTCGGCCCATTTAACAGACAATTTCCTGCCAGCTCATCACAAACACACACGGGGAGAACAGAGAGCGAGAGGAATGCACATGCACACACACGGCGATACTGTTTACATTGTGCATATAAATGGCTAAACTTTGCGTGAGCAAACGTATGCTCTCACATACAATAGACATCCATGGAAACACAGATGGAGGCACATTACAAAAGTAGACAATCCCAATCCCTCTCTCTCTCTCTCTCTTTCACACACACACACGCATGCACACACACGCACACACACACACACACACACACACACACACACACACACACACACACACACACACACACACACACACACACACACACACTCCTGTGGGATGGGACAGCGTGGTTGGACACTCTACAGTTTTTAATGAGCTTGCTCCAGATGTCTGCCCAGACTGCAGTGCATGAGTGGTTAATTAATCAAGCACATTACACTAAGAAAGACATAGACACTAACTAATACCAATTCATCACATACACACACACACACACACGCACACACACAAACACACACACCTTTCATCTAACACTCTGTCATACATACGTATGTTGTACATATACATACAGGTTATACATAGCATACAGTATAACATCCATACCAGAGAACACACGTCGCACATGCATGCGCTCTCAGAACCAGTGGTATGTGTGTGTGTGTGTGTGTGTGTCCACGAGCCTGGACCATCATTTGTAGAGCCAGAGATAAGATGGAACATCATGATTTCTCTGTCTTTGGTTCGTTGATTCCAACCCACTCCCCCCACACACACACTTACTGTCATGTCATGTGACATCTCAGACTGGCCAATGTGATAATGAGATTTTGGTGGTGCGATATGGAGGTGCTGGACAGAAGCTGGACAGAAGCCAGAAAGCATGCTTCCAGACATCAATAACTGTACATGTAGGTCTCAGCTATAGTGTCTAAATGTGTTCCATCATAACTGGAAATAAATAAATGAGTTTATTTTAATTAGAAGGCGGGGAGTAGTATTGGATTGTAGTACTCACATTTTTCATTGCCTCAGGAGAGACAATTAATTTGACATAATTGGGGCGTGGTCATGATTGGTACAGTAATTACATTTCAGCTGATCGAGCCACCCTGTACATATGGTATATTATGCAGGAAAGAAGGGACAGCATAGTTTTCTTTTTCCAGCAGTGCAGTGCATGCAGAACCACTGTTTGAGGTTCATTGCTTTGCTAAAGACATGCAGGCACACATATCGATGCAATACGGCCCTCACTCTCAGAGAAGCAGAAGTTTGCACGATCAGCCATTTGCAGATAGGGAGAAGAGGCCGTAAATTGGCCGCATACTGTAAATAATGCAGGTTTTGGAAAAGCAATCAGGTGTCATGCAATGGCTTGCCTGTATCACCCCCCCCCCCCCTCTTGTAAAGCAATACGCTTCCCTGTAAAATGTATTCCTTTAAATTAAAGGAAATAAATTGTTGCCAAGGACACAGTAGTTTATCTCTATTATAATTTCAGAGAGAAGCAAAATAACCAGCAAGATGTGTTCTCTAGGCCTACCGTTCGGTTGGAGGCTAGATTCATTTAGCTACCAGATTGCCTGGAAATTACAAATTATTTGTTCCACCCGTGTCTCATGCGAGCGTGCACATGACATGACACTTCCAGACATATTTATTTTTCTCACATATACTGTATATCATTTATCAAGTCGTTTTTGTCACTATTTGCATGGGGGAAAAAATAACACACTTTTAACCCATTAAGACCTGAGACCGATTCAAAAAATGTCCTAACAATTTAAAAAACAAAAACAAAAAAAAATGTCAATGACCCCCAAAATTATATGCATTTGACCACTGACCCCCATCTCAAAATATTTTGTTCCAGTGACCCCCAGAAGCAAAGATTTGAGTTAAAAATGATAAAAAATGTTCATAATTTTATAGCAAGCTCATGTCGCAACACGGATATACACATACCCATATACACAGGTATAGCTAAAATCTAAAAGTATTGTATTGTATTGTATTGTATTGTATTGTATTATTGAACCTTTGTAATATTGGTGTGTCATCCATTCTCCAGTCACTACTTCACAGCTTGAAAACACCCACATCCTGCCAATGCCTCCCTGTGAATCTTACTGCATGTTTATCTTGCTTTGGCCTTGGAAAGCTCCCTTTGGGATTTGCTTGGTGAATGTTAAATCAACGTAATGTTTTCTTTTCTTCACAAATATACCACAGAATTTACTGGTTGATCATTTTTGCAGTGGCTCAGGACAGGAGGTAGAATGGCCATTTGGGAAATGGTAGGTTCCCGGTTCAATCCCCTCTTCTTGGGTAGGTATTGGTGTAAGCAATAGAACCCCTAACTGCTCACAGTTGCCTCCACCGGTGGTGTGTGTATACTGTCAGTAAATATAGTGTAGACCAGTGGTTTTCAACCAGTGGTCCTTGAGAGGGTTCCAATTGGTCCCCAGTTGAATGATGGAGAGTTGGTAAACAAATGGACCCTTATAGATCTTTAACCCTTGAGAGCATAAAATGAAACCAAATGGTCCATTTGGTTTTATTTTACACCCTCAAGAGTTAAATTATTGTTCAATATCTGCATCACTTAATTTACAAGATTAGAGAACGTAGAAGAATTGTTATTCTGGTCGTTTGCCTGTTATCTCTCCTAATCAGGTACCAACATCAATACAGCATGGAATTGTGGACAAAATCTTATCCAAGGATAACAAAATATTCTACGTTTTGGGTCTGAGAGGCTAAATGTCATCAAATGGTGGTCCGTGGCTCAAATGCTGAAGAAATAATGGGTCTTGATATGAAAATGGTTGAAAACCATTGAGCCATAACGGGCTGTTCAGACAAGACGCAGAGCAGACTTCAATGAAGGAATCAGTGGTTTGCCGCTTGTCATACTTGTTGTGCTCTGGGATGGCACTTACAGTAGTACAGTGTCAGGCTTCCAGTTCTGCTGTCTCCCACTCTGCTCAAAGTTCAAACGAATTAAATTTGACCCATCTAGCCACTGACCTTTCAACGTGTATAGTATATTAGCTAATAGCAAATGACTGAACGATCACACACACTGTCTCTCACAGAATGACACACAGAATGAACTGTACGCGACTATGCGTGACCACAGAGATGTATCAGACGGTACACTCTGGAGTTGTTTTAAATCTAGGCTAAATAATTATTTGCATTGGTGAAACATCAGATTTCAAATGAGGCTTTGTAACAAATAAGCACTACAACGTTGATATTTTACCAGGCAGCACTAGCTGACAATGTTAGCGTCCCATGTGGATGGTTAGAAATAGAATGGGGTAGCCCGATCTCACCCAAACCCGTGAAATTACACGGATTGGCAATTCCGTACATACTAGAAAGCCCCAACAATCTGTACATATTGCACTACTACTGTTTTGACCGTGACGGAGGTGTGGCTTTCACCATATTATATCAGTTGGGGCAAATGTGCTCCCCATAACATTATTTACGATTCTGTGCCTATCGGGTTGCAACTCGGATGGGGCTGATTCGGTTCAATCGAACTTAGCAATTCGCCATAGCAACTCGTTCGCTTTAGCTTGCTGGGTGGAGGCTCTCGTTGTTCAAGTTCGCTTTAGACGGGCCCCTCCGTTGGTTAATGAGGAGGATTTCTTCTCAGGAAACTGATACGTTTTAATCCTATAGTAAACACACCCATGGTCTTTAGGTCACTCACTGAAAGTGTTCACACTTTTAACATCGTGTCCTGGTATGGGAATCTCTCAGTTAAGCTCACCCAGGTAGTCAACCAAGTTAGTAAGATTACAAAGATCACAGAGACAAACAATTGCAACTTCAGGACATATACAACCGCTCCGTAACCAAAAAGGCTATTCAGATTTACAATGATTCTACCCACCCTCTTCGCCCTGAATTTGACTTGTTGCCATCAGGCAGGAGGATTAGAGTAAAAAAGGAAGGGTTACAAGGCCTTGATTGTGACTTGTTTAAATAGTTCCACCACCCAATCCCCACAGCCCTGCATGATCACTGTTCCTGCGTTATGGGAATGCATTTTATATAGTATTTTAATGCATTGTGAATTTTATGTAATGTTGTTTTTATTGTTGTAATCTGACTGCCGGTGTGCCAAAGACAAATGTCCATATTCAAATTTAATTTCAGTGTGATATACGTATACAGACTTGGGGGTAGTGTACATGTACGGAATGCAATACTTGCAATATCAGGTTTAATGGGGAATGACATTGCAAGCCCCAGTGTACAGTACAGTATTTTAAACACACACAGACAGAGACGCGCACGCATGCACGCACAGTCGCGCACACACACACACACACAGACACACGCATACACGCTCACTCATACTGTAGTTTATGTACCTTCGGTGCGGATGGTGAAGGGGGAGTCCCCTAACCTCTTGGCAGAGAACTGCCCCCCCAGAGAGGTCATTAGAAAGCACAGGCTGAAGAAGCCAATCCCCACCACGAATATCCTGCGACACCAAGAGAGGAGGGAGGAGCACAGGAAGAGGAGGTGGGGGGTGGTCCGTGGGGGTCAGGGGGGGTCCATGGGGGTCAGGGGGGGTTGGGGGTGAAAGAGAAGTTTGGATATATGCATAGAGGGAAGATATGGATGCGTGGAGAGGTCAGCCAGACAGAGGAAAAGATGAGAGACGAGAGACATTATAAAAATGAGTGGGGAAGATCGACAACCACAGGGTGAGACATGGTGAATGGGAACCGGTGTGGTGGAGGTTGAAAAATAAATGCAATCAAGAAGAGGAAGAGAGGGGGGGGTGGGGGAGAGAAAGGTTAAGAAACATCAGATATTTGAAGGTGGAGGATTAATACAGTAGAATACACATCATGCAGAAAAGATGATGGCGATGATTATGATGATGACAGGCACTCGTTCCCGAATCTGACCGCGTGGTGTGCTGTTAGCAAGCTGGCACACATAGCCAGGACCACTGTCAATGTTCACATAAGGGCAAGTACAGTAGGCTATAGTGTATCCCTGAGCAGAGGAGAGGAGAGGAGATTGTGTAGACAGGTATACTGTAACTGTACACAGTTTCAAGATTCAAGGTAAGGTATGTATTTGTCACATGCACATATAATACAGCTGGCAGAAACACTGAAGGTATAGTGCAAATCTAGTACTCGATAGTGTAAAAGAAACCATTAAATACGATGATTAAGTTAGAATAATATCAGTCAAGACTCAAAATAAGTCAAGTATTCTCTCTCTGTCTCTCTCTCTCTCACACACATACACTAAGGTCTGTGAAGCAAAAACCAGTCTCATCTTGCTTCTCTGTCTAAGCAACGGAAAGAAAATGGGTCATACTGTACACCACAACTGCTATTGCACTATATTACACTATCAGAGCATAAAATTAAGTTGACGATGCAGTTTTAGGAGTCAATTGAGGTCCCCCTTTCCCTGACACTGACCATTTCCAATCACCACTGCATGAATATACATGCTCTTGCATGACTAAACTGTTTTTCTTTTCTGCTTCACAACCTCCACGACATACAGTACACCCTCCTCCCTTCTCCTCAATCCCTAACCTTCTTTGGGGGTCCAGTGGAAAGGCACCATATAATTTTGCGGTCTGCTTAATGTTTGGATGCAAAGAGCAGCCTCAAGCCATTTGACTCCCTCTCCAAGATGCTCTGCTGGATCCTCACCAACAATATTCATACTCTGTTGCAGCCCACGTCGCCCATGGGCTACAGTGCAATAGCTGACTCACCCTTTCATCTTTCCCTGCACATTTTTTTTCAAAGTTTCAGCTCCCAACTCTGATCCTCCGCCAAACCCATTTCCGCTGTTTTCCACAATTATTTTCCACATGAGCTCCCCCTAGGTCCAACACCTTGTCACCCATCCTCTGCATCCTCAACGGTTCTGCAGACAGAAGCTTTTCCATTTAACTCACTGCATTCAAACACCTTTAAAGTCTTCCCCTCAACCTCATAACCATCACAAGTTTAATAAATGGCAAATGGTGCATTTATACAGTTTAGACTTTAGAGCTTCTCTATAATTCTCTACACCACTCCGCCACTTCTGAATCCGTGCTGTCTTCCCAACCACATCATCCTACTGTATGTTCTCTGGCGCCAGACATGTAGGCCTCTCAGGTTTACCTTAGCTACATTCAGGTTGCCTATAATTCTCTTTTACGAACCTTCCAATGGTTTTCCCCCTTTCCCTAGCCTTTTCCTCGGCTGATAGAGGGTCAGACAGGGTCGTTTGTCATGTTGCACAGGCCACTTAACCACCATAGAGTCAACACTTTGTTCACTCGTCCCAGTGTTTTAGCTCCTTTAGTTTTAACACAAACTAATTTACATTAACTCTGTTATCTATACACACACTTTTCCCTCTAAGTGAGAATGTAAGAAGAGGGTTAGGTCCATGCCATGAAGAGATTTTATTTATTTATTTTTAATTCAAAGGCAATTCATTCATGGCAAAGTCAGACATTCTATTACTATTATGTGTATGTGGCATAAAGGTTAACTTAGAGATCTTACAATGCCAAGACAAAAGTTGTGAGACTGGAAATGAAAGATGCCTCATATTCTCAAGTGGATAACAAAATATAGTTAGTACAATCATCTGTTAAAGTACATGTACATGCCTATGCAGGTTAAATGAGTGGCAATTCGAAACTGCCCCCCGTAAAACCTGAATCCCTGAATGTACTGTAATTCTCCAATCTGTTAATAAATTCATCAATCAATCAATCAAAATTATACAGAATACTGGCAATGACTATAAGTAAGTAAGTAAAGTAAGCCTTGCCGAGCCATCCTGTTTCTGTAGTGTGAGGCGGCTTGATGTACAAGTACACCCCCTGGACATGACGCTATAGTATGTCGCAGGGATTTATCTCCAACCCAACCCTTGGTGCTGAGTGCCAAGCAGGGAGGTACTGGGTCTCATTTTCAGAGACTTATAGGTATGACCTGGCCGGGGATCGGGTGGCAATGACTATGGTAACTATAATAAATGTCAAGAAGAAATGTAAAGCTGCTATACAGTATAGGGCTTTAGTGTATGTGACAATGCATTGATATTTCGTGAATTCTCATAAACTCAATGAGGATTTCCTCATGCTCCACCAATTTATTTAGAGTTTACTCAATAACTGCTGTGGAAAGGAAGTATAATGGAACAAGACAGATGGCCCTATTTTAGGGCAGGCTCATTGGGCATGAGGCAAGCAACGGATGGGCAAATTGGCCATTTACAGAGGTGCAGTGGCCGTGTTTTCTCCACCAGCGTACGTGGGGACTTTCCAATCCATGCAACAATGTGGTTGGAGGAACATAGTCAGGGACGTGTCCATTGCAAATCATCACGCACGCACGCATGCACGCACGCACGCACGCACACACGCACACACACACACACACACACACGAGCATGCATGCATACCATACACAGAGAGGGAGAAAGACACAGTTTGACATACATACAAAATGAAATAGCACTATGGAACTATACGTGTATGTGGTACAGTAGCACTAGTCTATAGGATTAAAGGTGGTTGCACACTGGACGCGTTTTTCGGAAAACCGATGGAGAAACGCTGCTAATAATCCGAAAAACACACTGTGTGCAGGGACCTTATGTAGCCTAAATGCAGTGGCAATCCAGTAAGAACTTTGCGGAGTAAAATGTGTGAAAGTGGATATTTGGCCTAATGGTAGCACTAGAACAAAGAACATACAGTAGGTCACCAAAATCAGTAGAGGTCATCCCCCGAGGTTCATCAAGATGGACGGACAATTCCTTTGCAATCCAGCCAGTACAAGATGAAGTTTGGGACCAAAGTGCACATTGAATGGTTGGACGGATGGTTCGCAAAGAACCGCATTCTGGAACTTTAAAATTCCAATGGTCATTATCTCATTTAATGTAACCGTTTAGAGCTAACCTTGCACAGATTACTTATCTGTTTCCGCACCAGAGACCATAAAGCAGATCGCTTACGATATTAGTTGTCTATAAATTAGTATCCCCATTAGCTGATATGTGAATCCCACCTACAGTAGCAGTCCTGGGGTTCAATAGGATGACAAACAAAAATACTGTAAATTATTCATTTACAGTAACTAAACTACAAGCTGTTTGCTTGAGTGCAGGGCAGACTGTGAAATATGACAACACTTCCTCTCGTTAGAAGTTCTGAAGAAAACTTTTTTGATATTACATGAGATCATAACAAATGGCCTCCTATCAACAGCATTGAAGAATGGCCACTTACGGATAAGGTATTGAACTAAACCGACTGCCCCGGAGGGATGAGACCGATGATGAATAATCTGATAAGTATTGGCCATGGTGGTTTGGCAGGCTTCCACAGGGGCTTAATACTGTGCTGGAGCCAGGCTGGAGCTAGGGCGTTTGGTCTTCACTCACAATACACTAGAATGACTGCAAGCATGCGGATCAGTGCTGCTCAACCTTTTCAGGCCACATATATGTATATATATATATATATATATATATATATATATATATATATATATTATATATAATATCATTATGTGGTGACCCCCTGGCCTCCCCTGACCCACAGGTTGAGAATCACTGATGTAGATGATGAGTATTATTTTGCAGACACTGATATAGTCTATGATTAGCAAAAGACGAAAGACAGATCTGTTCTAAGTACATATTGAGGCATTACAGTAATGTGATTGAAGCACCATGGCTTTAATCTCTTGGAGTCAGAGCAAAAGAAAATAACAAAAAGAAAAATCTGATTACTTGACTGGGTGATTATGTGTTAGTTACACAAAAAACATGTCTACAAAAGGAGAAACGTCATTTTGATAATTAATTAGTAATTATAGAACTATTATATGCAAAGTAACATCACTTGAAGCAAACTAATGTAATGATTAAGTTGAACCGCATTTCTTTCATTGTATTTGGAATAAACTGACAAATTACCGCAATATTTTAATAGGCCTCTGAAGGCAAAGTAATCCAATAGCAACTGGATGCACAGTAACAGTAGTGTAATAAGGTTATCGCTGAGTTGGAGACATCCAATGGATTGCATTATTGAATACCAATCCAAGCTTACAGTAAGCATTAATTGCTAAACACTAACTGTGACTGATTACAATTTTGAACGCTGATCATCAGCTTCATTTGCTGATGGTGGAGTGGAGTCTCTGCTGAGCATTTTAATGTGCAACATTTTATCAATGTGATGAGCACAAAGACCAGACAGGAACCACAGATGACTGACTGCCGGTCTGAATGAAAGGCTATCAATTGTGTAAAACAAGGGGTCTGGGATCCCTATAGAGGGGGTCCTCAGAGCTACTGCAGGGGTGCCGCCATTCTTTTAACAACTTTAACCCTAGCATCCCTTTTCTGGAGTAACGTTGACTGAAAATAGCAGATCTACAAGCAAAATGCTATATTTCTACACGTACTTTCTGAAAATAACAAAACGCATTACTTCACACAAGCAATGACAGCGCTGTCAAACAGGTTGATGAAGCTATGAAATCATAGGAAAACGTTCAATATGAATATTTAAAGATATATATAGTGCCATAGATTTGTACCTTTCCTGTTTTGTATAATTATGTCTATGGAGTTGACATTACTCTAGACCCCCAGGTGTGGTTATAATATGTCTTCCCTGTGTATTTTATGGTTTCTTCCTGATAGATACAGTACGTGTTAAAGTGTCCCAGAGCAAGACGCTTAACCACTGACTATCTGCTCCCCGGGCATTATATTAATAGTGCCCACTGCTCCTAATAGGATGTAGAGGACAAATGTCACATGTGCAAAATGTACTGTGACAAAAATGCCCCCTTTCCCCTCCTTTCAAGTCCAATGGAATTACATAATCAAGGATTATTGTTCATGGCATTGAACCCCATGATCCAGTGATCATTCACTCGCGAATGCGAAGCTACGCTTTACCCACCAATGCACCTACTGTAGTACAACTAATTAATGGGTACATTGGCGACAGGGACAGTCAGTCAATGCATGAATAATAATGTTACATATAATATAAACACTGGAAAGCGGGGGGGGGGGGTAGTAATTATAACATGTGTCATGTACTAAATCACAACTCTACAGTAGATGTCTTAAATTTATGAGGTTTACAGATGAGATTGGAGATAAAGTTGGGCTGTATTTTGCGTGTCTTAAAGGACCACTTCACCACTTTTCAGCCCTTCTTTATATAATAGGTCCTCACTAATAATCTTGAAAAAATGGCGCAATTCTTTTCTAATCTGTGTCTGTGTCTCATAGGAGGGCTGTGGGCAGTTCAGAAACCGTCTTCCAGTGACATCATCGATGGGGAATATAAGCTAATAAAAACTGCAGGCTTCCTAGTCCTGAAAAGTTGCAATGCGAAAATGGAAGCCATCGTTCTCACGATAATGAAAATCTAAACATTTTTGTAAAAACATCTTGTTTAAAAAATAATCTGCCTAATGATGATGTCACTGGAAGACGGTTTCTAAACTGCCCACAGCCCTCCTAGGAGACACAGACTGAGTAGAACAAAATCGTGCCATTTTATCATGATTATTAGTGAGGACCTATTATATGAAGATTGGTTGAAAAGTGGTGAAGTGGTCCTTTAAGTACCAGGTCTTATTACCTAACTTGAGTAAACTAAAGACCTGGAGGCGTGATCAATGCCATTTGGCTATTCTGAGTGGCCAAAGAGCATTGATCACGCCTCCAGGTCTTTAGTTTACTCAAGTTAGGGAATAAGACCTGGTACTTAAGACACGCAAAATGGGTTAAAGCTCCTCAACTCATTCTCTTCTGCACAATGAAATCTTCCATGTTAACTTAACTGGATTCAGGTTCATGTTTACACTATCTGAGTTAAATTAACAATGAGAATTATATTGTTTCACCGCATACATGAAGTCACATAGATATTGGGACATTGTGCAGCATGTTTCTGTCTTACAGGTGTGTGAATACACAGTTTTCAAATCCATATTTTACAATACAAGTAAGGAAAGAAGGAAGGAAGGAAACATGCGAGAGCAAAGTAAATGTGTGTTAGAAACAGAGTGCACTCATAGAGGAACAACAGAGAGCCAAATGAAGACATGAATGCTTAATTTATACACCGTTGTACGACAAAGAATAAATCAGGCTTGATGCCCAGCAGCGTGTGTGGGTGTGCTGTACAGAAGCTGGCTCAGTTTGCTCACCAGCCCTGTCCCGGGGCGATCATTTTCTGTCTTATCATTTAGCTGTTTTTCAAAGCGGTGTTAGGTGGGCGATAGGGGAGGATTAGGCCCAGGCCCAGCCTGACGAGTCTTTAATTAACAGGCTTAAAGTAAATGCTCTGCTCTCTATAATTGGATCAGAAGGAGAGATCCGCTATCACCTAATTGGCGCACTCGCACGTAAAACACTTATCAGATTCCACCCTAAGGTAGAAGGTTCTGAAGCGAGAGTGAGTTTTTCCAAGCATGGCGAGTCAGGGATGGAGTTGTGAGGACTGATATATTCCAAGAAAACTTTAATAGTTTTATTTTTTATTATCTTTGTATTGCTTCAGAGCCAATATCAAGGAGGCACGGGTAACATTTTGAGCCAGTTAGAGTGAATTTTACAACTCTCTCACATATCCATGCTATTGTATGTTGTTTGTTTAGATCTTTTGCTTTATTTCATTTAGGAAAGTTGACGAGAATCTGATGTGCATGGATCTTCATGTGGCCAGTATGTGATCTATCTATTAGATCGGTTGCCAACCGAGTGCGTGCTTGTGTGCGTGCATGTGAATCTGGAGTGAATCTTGCAAACCACTGTATCTGTAAAATATATATTATGCATGCTGCCAACAGGCCAAGGAAAAAAATGACCATAGTGGTGCTATACCATGGTGTATAACTTCGGAGCTATAGCTTGTACAATCAAAATGGTCCTTTTCCCTGGATTCCTGACACAACTCCCTGTATAGGCCTCACCCTTATCCACACAATAGATATAGCCATTTTGCATTTTGTTCAAAACACATTTTGTTTGCTGGTATTCCTACAGATTTTGTACAAATCCCACAAATTGCTTCAGATTATCTCTGGAGACATGTGTGATGAACATCTATCATAATTGTAGACACTGACTAGCTATGCCTTCCACATTTTATTTGGAGGGACCCATTTTAAACAAAATGCAAAAACAATATACTGTTTATATGGCTTTAAGACATTGTGGGGGGAGCCTGTATTTCTTTCAAAAACAACAATAGGCCTACATAATGGACGCAACCTCCAATCATCCCCAAGTTGGAGGGGGTACCACAAATGCAAAAGGTTAATTGATATATCATAGAATGGCTATTTACCCTGCAGTTTCAGGTCCTGGTGGCTGCCTGCAACCCACGATAACCCTGGGCTGGCCATTGGGCCTGGCGGAGGTATGAACTCCACAGATTGCCTCTATCTAGTTCAAGTTGCCAACAACCACAATCTTCTTGGGAAACATCCCATATCTGCTGCCTCAAAATTGGTTGCATCATAAAACCTCTAAGCCTATTGTTTTCTTTAGGTTGCTATATGGTTAATGATGATGACACTCGTAAAACCTGTGATGGTATAACGACTATTGCTATTCCCCACTGTTTTATAGTATACCTATACTCCTCACAGTAGAGTTTATTGTCAGCAAGAATAGAGCTTTTTTAACAGCTTTACTGACTCAGAACATATTTGAGTCAAAGCTTAATGAGCACATATTGTTACAAATATGCAAGGATTTAGCTAAATCCTAATGAAATTCCTGGAAAGCCCTGCCTTTCATTAACATTATCACAGGTGACATGCTTGGTCCAGTGGGTTATGTGGAGGGTAAAGTGCTCCTATATTGTATTGGCTTGGATCCCTTTTATAAAGTTGATAAAGCGGAATGAAAATAGTGCAGTCCCACCCAGTCCAACCAAGCTAGCTTTCAACCTGTTACTTAACTGCATGGGAAATTAACTCAATGATTTATATGTGGCTTACAAGAGCAGACCTGACCATATAAATTATTTAAGCATTAAAAAAGGAACCCTTATGTAATATTTATCTTTCCAGAACAAAGTCCAGTTAATTGTGCACGTGCAGGGCACTATAAAGTCACATATAGCATTTAGAGACAGTCTCTTGCGTTGCAAATTGTGTGGCCATGATGTACCCATATGGACATACACGACATTTAATATCTCTGTTGGGGAAACATCTGCACGTGTTCGTGTGTGAATGGGGATGTAGAGCGCACGCACGCACGCACACACACACACACACACACACACACACACACACACACACACACACACACACACACACACACACACACAGAGAGAGAATGGGGGCTCCGACGTATAATGTCATAATCATTCAGCAGGCATGCTTTAACTGTTTCCACATCAATGAATGCCCATGTTCTAGTCATTAAAGAAATACTGTGGCAAATTGGCAATAATATATTATAGGCTAATAGTCTAAATGGATCAGCCATTGTTTGTTCTGCATGCTGCAAGTGAGTCTTATTCATTATGAGGGTGAACTGTGAAAGCATGATATGTATAGCTTACTCGACCCTTTCTTTGTCCCTTACCTGAATGGCTTGAACGTTAGTAGACATCTTCTAACCATTATTTGACCGTGTCGGCGCTTCCAGCAATCATTTCCCAAAAGAAAAGACCAAATCGGCGACCCTCAACATGGTTAACCTTATGATGTAAAACTTGAGGTAGCGAAACATCTCAGCTGCGTCCCATCCGGTGCTCCTTTCATACACTGTAGACTCTTGGAAAATATGCGCTCGGAGATCTGAAATGAGGCTACTGCAGCCCGCCTAAGTCTAAGTGTAAATTGAGTATAGCTATTCAGTCCGTGACAAATCCCTCGGCAGTCCTCGAACCAGCGGGTAGCCTATTTTGTTCTATGAAAATGTCACTCCGTCATCAAATAAGTGCAGTCATAATCTCTCTTTGAAGTCACTGTAGGCTACTAGGCTGCGTGTTGTGTGGTCCGTTTTGAGTCAGCTGGTTCTCAAACTGATTCAAATGTTTGGAATACATGTGTCGTCTACATTTCTTATTCCTTCTCTAGTCTCTACTCTAGTCGAAAGCAGAGCTACAGGATGTTTCTCTACTGAAATCAGCTGTTCTCTCCCTCTCTCGCGCGCTCACATTCTCTCTCTCTCTCTCTCTCTCTCTCTCTCTCTCTCTCTCTCTCTGAGGTTTTTGGATCGTAGTTGGCACTTCGCAGCAGGGCTGATTCACTGATTGTGTTGACTGTGTCACACCTCCTCCTCGTGCAAACTGAAACTCATTTCATTTCGTAATGGCGTCACCTATGTTTTATGTTCAAGCAGATGATGAGCGCAAGCATGCGCCACGTGGGAAACGTCACTTAAAGTAGAGCTACAAATTAAGTTGTTATTTTTTTGTTATTTTTTAAGGAGCATGCTCACATTGGATGTATTTTCTTATATTCTCTCTCTCTCTCTCTCTCTCTCTCTCTCTCTCTCTCTCTCTCTCTCTCTCTCTCTCTCTCTCTCTCTCTCTCTCTGGCTACATGTGAAAGCAGTGTATTTAATTGCATGTCCAATGAGACACCAATCTGTAGTTATTAGGAGTAAAGCCTCGCCATTGACTCCGTCAGCACCATGGACAGCGACTGTAAGGTATCGCTATTGGGATGATAACAGCGGCACCCGGTGGCCACAGCTGTGTTGAAATTGGCCAGATTGTGTCCAACACTGAGATACTGTATAGATAGCCATGAGTTTAGCCACAGATTTCTTTCCACAGAAAGCGACATTCTAAATGTTCTGTCACTATAGCTATGAATTACAATGACTCGTCTACCACATGCAAATAAGTACAGCGTGTTGCCAATATAGCCTACAGGATCATTGTCTCGAGCAGGGAAACAAACTAAAACTTTTGGAATATTCCCTCTGTCAAACAACACATTTCTGTGGTAATTTCCAGTCTCTTCAAATATTATTTAGTGTTGGAGTCAGTGGTGCAGAAATGTGGAGCCAGGGGGAGATCTATAGGACCAAACGATGGCGGTGAAATCTCAAACTCTCTTCACGCAAGACTGACTCTGTTCGTGGAAACCTCACAGACACCCACGCAGCCTGTGTGCTGTGCTTCTGGAATATGTTGGCGCTGACTGTGTGGAGTTCATAATTGGTAAACGTGATTTTGACTTTATATGTGCATGCAAGATCAAGTGCAACTGTGCAGTATTGGTCACAATCGTGTCAGTATCACGGTCAGTCAGTATCATGTCGGTATCATGGTCAATATAATACATCATGTCAGTATCATGACAGTATCATGGTCAATATCATGGTTAGTATTATAGTCAGTATCATAGTCAGTATCATGGTCAGTATCACGGTCAGTATCATGACAGTATCATGGTCAATATCACGGTCAGTATTATGACAGTATCATAGTCAGTATTATGGTCAGTATCATGATGGTCAGTATCATGATCAGTATCATGACAGTATCATGGTCAGTATCATGACAGTATCATGGTCAGTATCATGACAGTATCATGGTCAGTATCATGACAGTATCATGGTCAATATCACAGTCAGTATATAGTCAGTATCATAGTCAGTATCATGGTCAGTATCATGATGGTCAGTATTATGACAGTATCATGGTCAATATCATGGTCAGTATCATGACAGTATTATGGTCAATATCACGGTCAGTACTATAGTCGGTATCATGGTCAGTATCATGGTCAGTATCATGATGGTCAGTGTCATGTCAGTATCATGGTCAGTATCATGACAGTATCATGGTCAGTATCATGACAGTATCATGACAGTATCATGGTCAGTATCATGGTCAGTATCAAATGATGGTCAGTATCATGACAGTATCATGACAGTATCAGGATGGTCAGTATCATGACAGTATCATGGTCAATATCACAGTCAGTATATAGTCAGTATCATAGTCAGTATCATGGTCAGTATCATGATGGTCAGTATTATGACAGTATCATGGTCAGTATCATGACAGTATTATGGTCAATATCACGGTCAGTATTATAGTCAGTATCATGGTCAGTATCAGGATGGTCAGTATCATGACAGTATCATGGTCAGTATCATGACAGTATCATGGTCAGTATCATGACAGTATCATGCCAGTATCATGACAGTATCATGGTCAGTATCATGACAGTATCATGACAGTATTATGACAGTATCATGGTCAGTATCATGTCAGTATCATGGTCAGTATCAAATGATGGTCAGTATCATGACAGTATCATGTCAGTATCATGGTCAGTATCAGGATGGTCAGTATCATGACAGTATCATGGTCAGTATCAGGATGGTCAGTATCATGACAGTATCATGGTCAGTATCAGGATGGTCAGTATCATGACAGTATCATGGTCAGTATCAGGATGGTCAGTATCATGACAGTATCATGGTCAGTATCATGTCAGTATCATGGTCAGTATCAGGATGGTCAGTATCATGTCGGTATCATGGTCAGTATCAGGATGGTCAGTATCATGTCGGTATCATGGTCAGGATGGTCAGTATCATGTCGGTATCATGGTCAGGATGGTCAGTATCATGGACAACCAGGTCGTCATACATGCCTATATATGGGCTTAGGTTTGTTTATGGTAATGTCTGAGCCATATTGACACGGCCGTATTTTGGGTTTGATTATGGTTATGTCTGATCGAGGCATAGTGAGTGGCCGTCATGCCTATATATGGGTGTATTAGGTTTGTTTATGGTTATGTCTGAGTCAGAGTGATGTCAGCCAATCGTAATATAAGAATGATGCTCTTTTGTGGAGTGAGCGGAACTGTGCCAACTCTCTCTCATGGAGCTGGTCATCGTGACTCCAGGAACAATGAAGGTGTATCTTGATTCTTAACCAAGACAGGCTAATTGTGAGTCTGGATGCAGGCACAAAAAAACAAACAAAAACAATCCATTACGGCCTGAACTGTAATTGAAAGCCCCCCCAGAGTTAATTACTAATCGTTAATCATCCAGCCCTTCTCTAGCCACCTGTTTGACCATTTTTCATTCCAACATCTTTTTTTGTCAATTTCAATTTATACAAAGCCTCCGCAGAACCGGGCGTGGAGTCAGGAGAATAGAGAGCAGATGAATGGCGGGATAAAGAGAATGGAATAGTTCAGACAAATGGAGGGGTGAAGGAAATCAATGTATGAATAGAAAATGGACACGAGAAGAGGACATAACAATGAGCGGGGATTGATCTATCCGTGATGAACGAGGGAAATGGCTTTTTGGACTGACTCGCCCTGGGCCTTGAGGAGGGGCTGGGCTGATCGTGTGCTGTTTTGCACGAGGTTGAAAGTACTCTATGCAGTATTGTGCTGCTGAGTGACAGTGCAGGTTGAAGTGTGAGAGAAGATTTGCATTTTCATCACATCGGAGAATGAGTGTCTTGCTTGCCCCGTGTGGCTTGGTTCTGACTGACACACACACACACACACACACACACAGTCCTTCAGACAAAAACACATGGTGATTTCTCAAGATGACACACAACCCTCTCACTCTTTGCAGTGTGAGAGTGACAGCCTCACGGTGGCCCCATGTGAGACTGTGAGACATTTTGAGACAGCCGGGGGGATCACCCCTTCAAAGAGACAACACGCCAAGGCAAGCTGCTGTGTTGTGTATACATACCAAGCCTACTCTACAAGGAGCAATCATGATAATTCAAGATGCTACTTATGTAAGACTGCAGCCATGAAATATTTGCATAATCGTAAATGCACAAGTACTTTTCCCTTAACAAGTATGTTCCAAAACACTATTTAGACCTTGTTGGGTGAGAATTCCAAGTGAACCAGGTTTCAAAACAAGTTACACACAACTTTGCATACATGCTACACATTTTACACATGCTATTTTGTATATTTTACTTCAATGCCAAATGGATTATGTATATAAAACAGTGGCATGGAAAAGGCGTACATGCGTAAAGTAAAATAATAGTGAACCAGTGCACTTGCAGTTACTGTCAGGGAAAGGAGAAGTAGATAGATAAATGTATCTATCTATCTACTTATGTTCTTCTGTGTGTGTGCTATAGGTAAATAAATAAGGCCCATTTCACAAAATAAAGGCAAGAACAAGACTCCTGTGTCTAGTTAGCAGCAGGTCTACCTGAGGAGCATAATGTGGGGCATGAATCAGAGATTATAGGGCTGGCCTGGGGGTATGAGTGAGCACCTTGGCACACACTCACACTACGTGCCAAAAACGTTTATTAAGGACGAGAGAGACAGATAGGCTACCAACATTTCGACATGAGAAATTAAGACACCACAAAATTAGACTTCAGTGCCCTCAAGTAGCTGCAGAATTCACAATGTTTTAGTCCCAACTGCAGATTACTATTTATTTTACCTTGGGCAAGGAGCTTCTCAAGGTCTCTGGTGAATAAATGTTTGATGCAGTGGAATCTATATGGAGTGAAGAAACAGAAGTGTGTTTTGGCTGTAAAGATGGCCGACGTGCATGACAGTCGGTGAGATTCCCTGATATGCAGACATGTACAGAAAGACATGGTTTCATGTTCCAGGACAAAAGAAAAATGTTGTCAAGGCAGTTGATGAAGAGACACGCACGCACGCACGCACGCACGCACGCACGCACGCACGCACGCACGCACGCACACACACACACACACACACACACACACACACACACACACACACACACACACACACACACACACACACACACACACACACACACACACACACACACACACACACACACACACACACACACACACACACACACACACTATTCTCAAGCAGAATGAATGTTTTGACAGCTATCGGCCCGCAGAGTAAAAGGAGCAGTCATTTGCATCACTGAGGAACACCGGGGGGACAAGGGTCAGAGAGCCCACCGAGGGCCCTTAACCTGGCATCGTGACTGACGGACTTTCTGTCTCACTGTTATGACAGGAAGTCTAGGTTGAGATATAGTGCACAGAGGCGACAGTTTCCCCAAGGCGTCCCCCCCAGCGAGGGACAAGACACGATTCCCTCATTGTGATCTAAACAACCCCAAAAAATCTCCCCATTTCTCACTTAGCCCAGACTTGAGGGTCGCAAATAGATGGACTTTCACAACACAACAGCTGAAGAGATGCACGTCATCTGTCTCCTTTTTCTCAACTGAATCCATGAAAACTTTGTGCACTGCATTTATTCCTATTTCCAACGCACACAGACTGTCACAGGGCAACCCGTGCCCTATACACACTGACACTAAGAGGGAAGTGAGGTTTGGTAGTAGACTAGTAGTACATGATTTTTACCTGTTACATTCAATTATAAAAATGACAGACTTCAGGGATTCAAACATTCTGTTTATTTAAACACTGTTTATTGGAACCAAGCTGAAATGTATGTTATGTTTGTCACCTGTCTGTCTTCTGCAGTACTGGCACTCCTCAGAGCAGGGCCAGTCCATTTGGTTAAGAAGGGTTGGAACGTGCCAAGTATTGTAGAAGAGAAGGGGTGTGTGTATGATGGGTTTAACAGTGTTCTGGTTGTTAAAGTATTTGTGATTATATGGGCGCCTAGAAATGTGATTCAATTATGCTGGACAACATTTATTTAATAGTTAGATTATACCTGTGGTATGGGAAATGTCTGTAAAAGCTAATTGATGGTTAAATGGAATCTGTACTTGTTGTAGGATCCACTCCCTATAAAGGGAGGCTGCAAGGGACAGACAATCAGTAGTACTTGGGCAGGCAAATTGCGTTATCAGCCAAGAGACAGAGCTGCCAGGGCCCTTAGTTAAGGGATAGCCTTTAGTGCAGTCACTGTATGGTTTGTTGTCTTTTTGTGCTTTAAGTTTCCTTTGTTTTTGTAAATCTATTTTCCACAGTCTTATTTTTGAGAGAAATAAAGAATCAGAAAACCGGTAATCCTGAACTTGTTCATTTTTTAGAGCCTAGGCCACTCAGCCAACTCTACACAGACACTCAAACAAATTAAAGATGAATGTGGAATCTCCACACACACACACACACACACACACACACACACACACACACACACACACACACACACACACACACACACACACACACACACACACACTAAGGCTGTCCCCAAACATTCAGGGTTCGAATGTTCGCTCGTTAGGGTTGGCACTCGAATCTTAATTCATGGCCTTGAACCATTCGTTTTTTTTAATTATTATTATTATAATCTTTTATTATTATAATTCTTTTTTTTTTTTTTACTCAGAAATATATCTCGGCGAGAATGCGATATGAATGCGATATGCATAATAAGAGTACTATGTTCATGTTGTGTTTATCTAAGCTCATCTCGCTCAAGAATCGCCTAAGGGTGGCGCCATTTCCATGGTGCCAACACAGAATAAATCCATATACTCACGAAACAATACTGATTGGGTCGTGCAGCTGTCTGTCACGACTGTGGCTGCAAGCTCCGCCCAGAGCCTATAAAGCAGCACACAGCCGGAAAAGACGTCATTCCTGCCTTTTTCTGCGCTAACACAGATTTTCTAAGACTACCACTTCCATAACTCCGTTGAGACTATTATTCCCCCTGGACGAGTGCTTCACTTGTACCCTGGAATTCGCGGTGGAAACCCGGTGGTCTTACACTCACGAGAACGAAACGCAGTAAGTTTCAGAAACAATAAAAAAGGGGCTTTTTTTTTTTTTTCTCCTGTCAGTGCTGTGAAGCCTCTCGGACATAGCCCCGTTAGCCTTGGCTAACACTAGCTTAGCTTTAGCCTAGCTGTTGACAAACGCTAGCTTAGCTGTGGCTCAGCCTAACCAGTGTCGGGAGACCTCGCGTTAGCCGCGAAGCCCTGCCTGGACCGTGGAACAAGAGCCAGCCGACGATAGACAAGACACAGCCGCTCGTCGGAAAGAAGCTCAGCCCGGCGACCCGCGGAAGTCAACCTGCACTGCTCTGCTAACGGTGAGTTGATAAACCTCCGCTTTGCAACCCCAGTTAGCTCTGTTTTCTCCCCTGTTTTCTCTACACTATCGTCGGAAACCTTGAGGGACCCTACTAGCTAAAACGCAGTTTTCACAGACTCCCTCGGCCCGCGCTGACCCACGTTCTTTCCCGCCACGTTGTGTCGTAAGACCCCGTCGGCTCGGAAGCCCGTTCCACGGCTATCACAGGCTCCCACACGGCCGCAAGGCCTAGCGCTAGATCGGCGACGCACGTTGCTCCGTGCCGAAAGGCCCTAGCTACTAGCTAGCTACTATCTAGCTGCCCTCTGGCTACTTCTAGCCTCCTCTAGCTGCTATCAGCTACTCCTGTTGCTTCTAGCTACTGTTGACTGCCCCTGGCTCTTGGTGTGTGTTTCTGTAGCTGTTTATAGTGACTTCTAACGTCATCTGGCTACACCTAGCGACTTTGTGGCTATATGCTAGCGGAATCTAGCGGATTCTAGCTACTTTTTCTCCAGACCTCTGGAGAACACTGCGCTTGGCCTACGAAACTCTCTCCTTGTGTCGGAAGACCCTGGTTGGTTTTTTTCTAGCCTCTTTACACCTCAGTGGATAGTTGAAAAACGACACTAGTCAACATGGCTACTGGCAGTGACACTACGCGGCACGACCAGACCCAGGAGGACCGTGAGCGGATCTGTTTCAGTCGTACCTGTAACAGAACCCTGGCGTCAGACGACCCGCACACCTCGTGCATGTTCTGTTTAGGCCTTGAGCACGCTCGTCAGGCCTTCGAGACACATGGTTTCTGTCCATGCTGCCTTGTCCTCACTACTAAGGACAAGGGCCGCCGCCTCTCACGGGTCGGCGCACACTTCAGAAGGATCGCTGACAACCCCGTCCAGGGCCCTAACAGCGATGGAGGTCCTGACCTCAGAGCTACCCTGTCCCGCCCTGCCGTTGATCCTTGGCCCTCCCTTCCTACTCCCAGTGGTAGGATCCCTGCCAAGTCCGGCTCCACTGTGACCAAGCCTAAGGCCCGCCCTACGGCAACGGTCACGGGACGGGATTTGACCTTTGGGTCTAAATCACCGACCAGGAAGGCGCCCAGGATAGCGACGAAGAGGGCCCCATCCCTCCGTTACGAGGAGGAGCCCTGCGAGGACGCACGGGCCAGACCACAACCGGCGCCTAGACGTCGCCAGCCGGCCGCGTCCTTCACCAACGCCTGGACTGACAGAGCCGGAAGGGCCCGCAGTCCTGACACTTACTACGGCTCCGCCGGTGCTGCTAGAGCCGGAACGGCCGGCAGCTCCGCCAGTGATGTCTATCCCCCACAGCGTATTAACGACAACTGGGGCGAGGAGATGGAAGAGGTGGATCCTCGAGACGACCTGCCCTCATACCAGGATCCCCATACGGAGGATTTCACGGTCCTCGACGAGGCGTACTCCGACGACGAGGACGACAGGTCCTCTGACCCCGACGTCATCCTGGACCGTGACGTACGCTTCGGTGACCTACCGGACACCGACCAAGCGGACCCGGACAACCTCCCTCCACTGGATCTCCTCCCTCTGGACAAGGCAGACATTGTGGAGGTGTTCATGGTGGCGGCCATCAGGTGTGGCCGTGCATGGCCAACAGCGGCGCCCCCTCCACCAGAGGAAGAGGAATGGGGATCACGCCTCAGACAGACCGCCAAACCGGTCCCTCGAGTCAAACTTCCCTTGGCCCAAGGTTTCAAAGCCCACCTGACAGCCATGTGGAAGGAGCCGCTGACACCGCTCCCCATGCCGCGCCGCGTGGGCCTCTCCCTGGACACTGAGGACATGCCCACGGTGGGCCTCGACAAGATGCCGGCCATCGACAGGATCATGGCGGCCTTCCTCCTAGACCCCTCCTCCTCCCATGTCACCCCACTGTCCAAGGACCCAGTCCTGACAGATAGGAAGGACAGGGAGGCTTCCGCAGCCAATGGGAGGCTCTACACACATTTGGCATCGGCTGGCAAGCACCTCAATGCCGCCCTCCTGCTGCAGGGGTCTCTCACGAGCCTGCTGCTGGAAATGGGGGACTCCCCATCTCCAGAGCAGATGGCAGAGGTTCGTCGTCTCCATGACGAGTCTGTAGACTTCGTCCACACCGTCACAGAGCAGGTGGGGAGAGCTATGTCTCTCTCCATCATGGCGGAGAGGGACAGATGGCTCGACGTCTCTCCAGACCTGCCTGCAGAGACCAAGGCGAAGCTCCGGAAGGCGCCCATCAAGCCTGGTGGCCTCTTCGAGGGGACACTGGAGGAGCTGGCTCTGACCTGGGAAGGCCAGAAGAAGGGTCGTGAGACCCTTGCTGCCTACGCCGCTCCGGCTCAGCGTACGCGCCAGCCTTCGCGCCAGTCCTCCCGCCCACCTACACGCCAACCCCAACGCACCAGCGGTGGTAGGGGTGGTCGCTCTAGCTCCAAGCCCCGCCGGGAGAGGACAGGAGACCAGCAGGCACCGTCCGGTACCTCGGCCAACGCCCCCAGCCGTGACAGACGCCCGGCTGGGCGTGGCCGCGGCCAACCAACCCATGGCCCCAGACGAGGCCAGGGCAGAGGCCGTCGGGAGCCGCAGAACAAGTGACACCGTCCCCGTCCCAGGGGAGACGAGACCAGACGTCTCCCCTCCCCCCCCGAGCCTGGATTCGAGTGTCCTTCCCACACTCAGACCGCCCAGGAAGAGGCGGCGGCTCATGATGCGGAGCGTCACCACGGGTGCGGCCGTTCATCAGAATGTTGTTGTTCCAAATGTTGTAAATGTTTATTTTCCTGTAATAAAGGCCTTGATGCCATTGAAAACAAAACAACAACAACAACATCGGGGGGACATGAACCCACTGCCAGGAGTAGCCCCCGGGCTCTCCGACACAGTGGGGCGGGACCTTGGCCTTGTGGCGGGCCTAAACGCCACTGGCAGGACGGGTCATGCCGAAATTTTCTCTGGTCCACCAGGGGGCGCCAGCCCTGCGCGACGACGCGCTCCCCTGGCGATGGAGAACCCCCTTGCGCGTCGCCTGACACAGTGGGAACTGTGCGGAGCGTCTCCTTGGGTTCTCCGCACCATAGCGAGAGGTTACAGGCTCCAGTTCGCTATGAGACCCCCTGCATTCGGAGAAATCCTCTACTCCGATGCACGCGGCGAAGCGGGTCAGGTTCTCCAGCAGGAGATCAACTCTCTGCTGGAGAAGAAGGCTGTCAGAGAGGTACCCCTGGGCCAGAGTCGCAGCGGGTTTTACTCACGCTACTTCCTGGTCAAGAAGAAGGGGGGGGGGCTGCGTCCAATCATGGACCTACGAGCTCTCAATCGGTACCTCAAGTCCTTCCGCTTCAAGATGCTGACAGCCAAGTCTCTTGTGCGCTCTATACGCATGAACGACTGGTTCACATCTATAGACCTGAAAGACGCCTACTTTCACATCCCTATCTACCCACCTCACAGGAAGTTCCTGAGGTTTGGTTTCAAGGGGAAGGTGTACAAATACACGGTTCTCCCCTTCGGGATGTCCCTGAGCCCCAGGGTGTTCGTCAAATGCACCGAGACGGCTCTGGCCCCTCTGCGGCGACGAGGTCTACGTGTAGCGAGCTACATCGACGACTGGCTTCTGAGCGCAGGCTCGCCACAGGAGGCACTATGGAACACCACTCGGGTGGTGTCCCATATGTCCTCCCTAGGGTTCACCATAAATCACGAGAAGAGTGTTATGGTGCCCGCCCAGTCGATCAACTTCATAGGCATAGCACTGGATTCAGTCTCCTTCACGGCTCGGTTGAGCCCGGAGAGGATCGACGCCTTCCTGAAGTGCGTGGCCCTGTTCCAGAGAGGACACAGACTGCCACTCAGAATCTGCCTACGTATGGCGGGACTGATGGCGTCGGCCATCTCCCTGGTGCGGTTGGGCAGACTCCACATGAGACCCTTTCAGCGCTGGTTGAGGTCTCTACGGGTGCCCACCAGATTCCTCTCGCGGCGAGTGACAATCTCCGGGGAATGCACGCTCGCCCTGAGATGGTGGTCGGACAGACGGATCCTGACGGAGGGAATCCCCCTTGGTTTACCGTTGACCAGGAAGGTCGTCACTACGGACGCGAGCCTGAGTGGGTGGGGGGCCACCCACGAAGGCAGGTCGGCCAGAGGGATATGGGATGGAACCTTGAGGTCCGCCCACATCAATTATCTGGAACTCCTAGCGGTCTTCCTCGCGCTGCAAGCGTTCGAGCCGCTCATACGGGGTTGTCATGTCCTCGTCCGTACCGACAACACGACAACGATGTGCTACATCAACAGGCAGGGTGGACTGAGGTCCTTACGCCTGCACACGTTGGCATACAGGCTTTTGACTTGGTGCGACGGGCGTCTTCTGTCACTGACAGCCTGCCACGTCCCGGGACTACTGAACGCGGGTGCAGACCTGTTGTCCAGAGGTCCCCTCCGTTACGGCAACTGGTCCCTACACCCGGGTGTAGTGGAACAGATCTGGGACAGGTTCGGCACTCCGGTGGCAGACCTGTTCGCTACAGACGAGAACAAGAAGTGTCCACTCTTTTTCTCCCTGACAGGCTCGCCAACTTTGGGACTGGACGCGATGGCACATCGGTGGCCTCGGGGCCTACTCTATGCCTTCCCTCCACTAGAGCTGATTCCCTTCACCTTAGCCAGGGTGAGGGTTCAGGGCTCGAACGTGCTACTAGTGGCTCCAGCCCGAGGGTCCTGGAGACAGGACATTTTTCCCCTCCTCTACGACCAGCCTTGGCAGCTCCCTCTGTGGAGGGATCTGCTTACCCAGGCGGGTCGCGAGATATTCCATCCGCGCCCACAGGACTTAGACCTCTGGGTGTGGCCGGTGAGGGGTCGACTCTAATAGCCACAGGCTTGCCCCCTAGAGTCATTGAGACGATCTTGGGGGCCAGGGCCCCTTCGACTAGACAGCGGTACAACACGGCTTGGAACGTGTTTATGCGCTGGTGTGCGGCGAGGCCGGAACGGGCCGTTCCTTTTCAGGCCTCGGTGGTTCTTATCCTAACCTTCTTGCAAGAATTGTTGGATAGACACTTGGGGAACTCCTCAGTGAAACTCAATCTGGCGGCCATATCGGCCTACCATGTGGGTATGGACAACAGACCAATAAGTGAGAACTTATTGATTCGACAGTTCATGAGGGGTGTCAAGCGTGCTCGGCCGGTATCTAGATCCTTAGTTCCCTCCTGGGATCTGACCTTGGTACTGCACGCTCTGTCGAGAGCCCCCTTCGAACCGCTGGACACGGTGGGTTTGAAGTTTCTCTCACTTAAGACTGCCCTGCTGGTCGCCTTGACTACAGCGAAGCGATCTAGTGACATGCACGCGCTCTCGGTGAGTCCAAGCTGCATGAGATTTAGTGGGAACGGTACCAGGGTTTCGCTCAGGCCGAACCTGTCGTTCCTGCCCAAGAACTTTCCTTCCGGATGTACTCCGGTAGACTTGGCAGCTTTCCACCCGCCCCCTTTCGCATCGGCGGAAGACGAGAGGCTGAACAGTCTCTGTCCGGTCAGGGCGCTGAAACTGTATGTAGACAGGACTGCTGCCTTTAGGAAGGGCAATCAGTTGTTTGTCGCATGGGACCTTCAGAGAAGGGGGAATCCCATAACCAAGGTGAGACTTTCACAATGGGTTGTGGAAGCCATACAGTTGACCTATGCCGAGAGTGGTACACAACCCCCGGAGGGTTTGCGGGCTCACTCTACGAGAGGCATGTCTGCATCCTGGGCTCTTGCGAAGGGAGCATCACTTCAGGATGTGTGTACGGCGGCGAGTTGGTCGTCCCCTTCGACTTTCGCCACGTACTATAACTTGGACGTGGCATCTCTTGGAATTGCTCACGCCGTTCTGGGAGCTGCCGCTAGGTGATGGGACAGTTGGGAACAACGGTCACACACGCGCACTTCAGGAGATAGAGCCTAGGGCATATGAGATGGGGAACCATCAGCCCGCGTCTGAGTGCTTAGACAGTTTTCACTGGCTAGCTCCTTAGGTAGGTTCTTGTCTACTGGGCCTGTGGTCCAGATAGCCTCCTTGCCTTTCCTTCTCCCCACGGGCAGGGGACTGCTGGGGGAGGGGTCCCGGGTCGGGCCTCCTTTTCAACTAGTGGTAGTGATACGGGGGGTTTATGTACACCCTTAGGCGATTCTTGAGCGAGATGAGCTTAGATAAACTCTGGGTTACTTTAGTAACCTCAGTTTATCAAGCGAATCGAGCGAGAGAATCGCCCTTACTACCCTTCTTGCTTAGAAAGAGCACAGAAAAAGGACTGGTTGATAGGAATGACGTCTTTTCCGGCTGTGTGCTGCTTTATAGGCTCTGGGCGGAGCTTGCAGCCACAGTCGTGACAGACAGCTGCACGACCCAATCAGTATTGTTTCGTGAGTATATGGATTTATTCTGTGTTGGCACCATGGAAATGGCGCCACCCTTAGGCGATTCTCTCGCTCGATTCGCTTGATAAACTGAGGTTACTAAAGTAACCCAGAGTTTACAATCATTTGAAAGTCCTGACCTGCATGACAGCAGAAGAGACAAACACAGTGACACACACACACACACACACACACACACACACACACACACACACACACACACACACACACACACACACACACACACTCTCAATGCGCTTCTGAGAGTAGCCTACACAGGTGGAACAAATTAATGAAAGAGAGACAGCTAACGAGCAGCAAGCTACACTCTCGTTTTAGCTGCCTGCCAGCAAGCTTACAGAGACATTGGGAAGCATTTTTGGTCTGAAAAAAAAATATGGACAGTCATATGGAATGATTCAGATTTTACAGAGGCCAGTTTCGAAATGCAGCCATCCGTAGGTGCCCTTTGAGAGCGGTTTTGAAGGAGTCAAGGGATTCACATGTCTTAATGACTGTTGGTAGGGCGTTCCACATTTTGGTGGCATAGGAGCGAAAATAATTTAGTCCCTTGTTTGTGCCGAATCTGGGTTGTACATGGTTTGTTGCACTCCCTCTGGTGTTGTGGGTGTGGACTTCGTTTACATTAAGGAAGTATTTAGACAGGTACATGGGTATCTTGGTGGTGTATCGAATCTTGTGGACCAGACCCATTGCAAGATGCTGTACTCTGTCGTCGACCCTAAGCCATCCCAGCCTGTCAAAGTGGGCAGGGGTGAGGTGGGTTCGGGGGGTGAGGCCAAGTAGGAGCCTGACCAGTTTGTTTTGAGAGGTCTGGAGCCTTGTTTTAAGGGCCTTTGAGGTGCTGTGGTACCAAGAGGTGGATGCATAGTCAAAGAAACCTTGTACGAGGGCTCCTGTTAAGGTCTTCAAGGTGTTTTTGCTGACCAGTGAGGAGATCCTGTAAAGGAATCTTGTTCTTTGATTGACTTTTTTGATTACGTTGGTGGCCATTTTATCACCGGAAAGATTGGCCTCCAGGATGGAACCTAGGTAGGTAATTTGATCTTTTCGTGTGATAATATTGTCACCCACTCTAACCAAGAAGCCATCTGCCTTGCTGAGTTTACTATTTGATCCGAAGAGGATGGATTCAGTTTTTCCCAGGTGTAAGGATAGTTTGTTATCAGCGAGCCAGGTGCAGATTCTACCGAGTTCAGAGCTGAGGGTCTTTTCAACCTGCAGTTTGTTCCTGTCCGAGACCAGCAGTGCTGAGTCATCTGCGAACAGGAACAAGTTGCAGTCACAAGCTGAAGTCATGCTGCCCCCTCCCGACGAGAGCGCTGCTATTCCTCATGCAGATCGGCTATTTTCGCTGTTTGCGAGGACGCACACGGCCCCTCGTCATTACGTGGTGGAGCCGCAGCAGCGAGCACATGTCAGAGCCACACGCTGTGTGTGTGTGTGTGTGTGTGTGTGTGTGTGTGTGTGTGTGTGTGTGTGTGTGTGTGCAGTGGGTGACGTGACATGGTGTCCCTGGCTGTCCTCAGTGTCACTCATGTATAAATAAAAAATATATTTGTCAAAAACCTTCTGAATATTGTGCAGGACATTATGCTCCATGTGTACATACTCAAGATTAAAACATTTCATTCCTCATTTCTTCAGAATTTTCAACCAAACACAGCAAAAATCATATGGTGCGACTGTCCCGGCCTTGTTTCTCAAAGTAGGAACTTAAATAAAACTAAGGAAAAAAATGCTAAAATTATTTTAAAAATTCCATAAATATAATATAGATGTCTATTTGTGAGCCTAATCTTTTCAAAGTCCAAGCATAATGTTTTCAGTCATTTCAGATCAAAAAGATTTTGTCCCCCAAACCAAAATCATATTGTGTGACACCATTTTGGGACATTTCAACAGGCAATTGTTTGGACACCCATTGGGATAAAGAGGTACTTCTTCATTAAGGCTGTTCAGCACTTGCATTACAATAGCATGACAGGTGTCTGTGGTGAATTATCATTTTAACATTTTCATGAAATACGATCTTGTTGGAACGCTGACCAATGCGACTCTTCCAAGTGTCTGTGGGTGTGACACCTTTTTCATTAAAAAAGCTAAAGGTATTAGATTTTTTGGTCATAATTACATGTAAATCTATGTTGCTTTGTTATAGCTAGCATGTTGGTAGCATGCTAATGTGTAGCTAGTAGCCTCAATGTTATGTTAAGTGCAGAAAACGTAATATGGTGTGACACTTTATCATAATGGTGTGACTGTTTTCCTGTCCGCCATATGACTTTTTTGTCACACCATATGATACAAACTGTATTTTCCTACAGATATAACAATAAATAACAAAGTCCCATGTTTCTTTTGTCCATTTATACATTTGTTTTAAACATTTTCACCTAAAATCTGCAACTATCCACAATAAATTGTGTTTAATTTCGTTTTATTCAGTCATTGCCATGTTATTCAGTGTTAAAGCAATTTTCCTGTTGCTGTAATTGTTAAATCAATCTGTAAAGTTCAGTACTCACTAATAAGTAGGTTAAAACACAGTTTGCTTTGAAAAATGAAGATATGATCATACGGTGTGACACTAAATCATTTGGTGTGACGTTCCAAATAGTGAAAAAATCATACCTTTATTAATGTTCATGTATTACGTAGCAAATAGTCTAAGGAAGTGTCACAAATATTTGTGTAATTTTAGAGAAAGTTTTGTCACAATAAATACAAAATATATTGAAAGACCGATAACATGGGCCTCACATTGAGTGTTGATTACGGAAATAATATACAGATTTAATACATTTTCACAAAACTATAGTGGATCACAGGTTAGTTATGATAAAGGACTTTGATAAAGTGAGCAACTTAAGAAAGGTGTACTCCATTTTCATTTTATAAACAATTATTGTCATGTCACACCATATGACGATTTTAGGCACAGGTACAACAAAATGCTGAATAAATTCTGATTCCAATAAAATATCTAAAAACTAAATATGTTTCCATAAAGATGAGAGTGAGTAGAACAAAAGTAAATCATTTTTATTCCTGTTATTTAAAGGTTTTAAAAAAACACTTTTTTTGGGGTGTCACATCACTGACCCGTGTGTGGAGAGATAACGAGAGGGCGCTCTCTTCAGCGCTGCGCTAATCATGTTCAAGGCGGATATATGGTGTTGAATTGCAGCCTGGTTAAAAGCACTCGGAGAAATTAATTAATCAGAAACAAAATGGTCCGAATGTTCACTCGGAAATTCCTGCAGAAATTCGAGTCCTAAAATAAGGGCTAGGGTACAGCCTTAACACACACACACACACACACACACACACACACACACACACAGTACTCTATGCAGTATTGTGCTGCTGAGTGACAGTGCAGGTTGAAGTGTGAGAGAAGATTTGCATTTTCATCACATCGGAGAATGAGTGTCTTGCTTGCCCCGTGTGGCTTGGTTCTGACTGACACACACACACACACACACACACACACACACACACACACACACACACACACACACACACACACACACACACACACACACACACAGTCCTTCAGACAAAAACACATGGTGATTTCTCAAGATGACACACAACCCTCTCACTCTTTGCAGTGTGAGAGTGACAGCCTCACGGTGGCCCCATGTGAGACTGTGAGACATTTTGAGACAGCCGGGGGGATCACCCCTTCAAAGAGACAACACGCCAAGGCAAGCTGCTGTGTTGTGTATACATACCAAGCCTACTCTACAAGGAGGCGAAAATAATTTCCTCTTTCCAGCAATCATGATAATTCAAGATGCTACTTATGTAAGACTGCAGCCATGAAATATTTGCATAATCGTAAATGCACAAGTACTTTTCCCTTAAAAAGTATGTTCCAAAACACTATTTAGACACACACACACACACACACACACACACAGACAGACACTCTCCCAGTCAATGTATGTAAATGAGCTGCATAAATAGAATGAGATCAGCTGCTGTCTATCACCTGGCCTGTCCCACAGTGATGAGGAGGAGGGGGATTTCCTCCCTCAATCAAAAAAGGTGAACGTAGTGCATGCAAGCTTAATGTGACTACCATCTCCATGTCCCACTGAGTATAGAGCTACAACGTATCAGGAATGAAAGATAATTTAAGTACGACCAGAGTAAAACCAACACACTCTCACTCCCCAAAATGCATATTGTGACTTCTTGTGACCAAGCGTCAAACGTTTGACTGGAAGAGGGTAGGGTACCCTCCTCTAGAAGTTAAAACGACGTGTCGTCTAAACCGGGTTTGATCAATGCTGTAGTGACTACAGCATTGATCAAACCCGGTTTAGACGACACGTTTATGGTATAACGGCATCTGAAAAAACCTATAGACTACAGTGTAGTCTATAGGTTTTTTCAGATGCCGTTATACCATAATTATTCCCTGCGTGATGTGTGCACGTACATGCTATATGCTTTCGCGTGGTCAATAGAGTGTGCGTGTGCGTGCGTGAGTGAGCAAGAGAGTAAACAAACTGCAAATTCATACAAAATGCAAAATTGATACAAATTCGCAAGCTTGGTAGCGCTGGTGAGTAGTGCAATATTGGAGCTATCCATGGCTCTTACAGTAAATTGAATGCCATGGCTAACTCCCAGTGTTCCTCTCTCACACTGGGTGCCAAACCATCCCTCCACAGGAAAAAACCCCACTGTGTCCCTAATTGCAGCAGCACACCTCATAGTTACATTCAGTAATAGCTAGACAGGAAAGTCCTCAGTGTTAATTCAACCCAGGGAGTGTATACATTTGTATACTCTTTGTATTTGTATACTTGCAAGTGGATAAATCAACACTGAGGATTTGACAGTGGAAGGTCTGCATGCTCACATCTGTGTGCTCTTATCACCCTGGCAGAGCAGAGTTGTGAGGAAAAGGAAAAATCTGCTTCTCATTTTAATCTCAGATGCTTCTCTTGAGAACCAGCTTTTATTTCTCAGCTCATCTCCTAACTTGAATACTAGGAGTCGTAAAGAGACATAGGCGAATATACATTAGAGCTGTATTTGAGAGATAAATGAGACATAGGTGAGATACATTAAAAAAATGCAAAAGATGCAAAAAAAATATCTTAAAAAAAAAGAGCTGTATTTGAGAGATAAATGAGACATAGATGGATGGATGGATACCATTCTCACTTTGATCTTTAAAGGAGATACAGTGAACATTAATAGATATAAAATCATGAATTTCCTTTTTTAATGTTAAAAAAACAGCTTCACCGCAATAATGCAGTGGTCAAGGTCAATTATAATGTAGATCATCAAAAGGCCCGTTATTTTGTCACCATGTGATGAGATTTAGGCTCACACCCAAAACTAAAGCATGTTCTGTTTTTGTTGGATAAAATTTTGTCTACAATAATTATTTACATTCTCCAATCGTGTAGAATTGTAATGCAGATGTTTAACAATAATGTAACTCTTGAGAGCGTGAAATGAAACAAAATGGACCTGTACGCTTTCAAGAGTTAAAGAAAGGGTCCATTTGATTACCAACTCTTAGTAGGTCCATGAGGTAGACTGGTGGAGCAAAGTAAAAGGTCAAGTCCCTTGTCCCTGGTATAATCCATAGGTTCAAAGGAGAGCCAAGTCACTTGCCCCAGGCTGGTATAATCCACATGTGGGTTCAGGAAAGAGCAAAGGTCTGAGACCAGCCTGATGACACCGCCTGTCATCAGGCTGCCGAACAAGAACGGTGATCTGCCAATCGCACTACTTGCTGTAGGCTGGTCTTTTCTTGGTTAGTGCAGGCGTGACACCGCCTGATCGAAGGGGCATGGGCATCGATGAGGATGGGCGCACTCTCCGCTGTCTCCTGAAGTCCACGATTGTCTCCTTAGTCTTGTTGACGTTGAGGGCGAGGTTGCTCTCCCGGAACCAGAGTGGCAGTGTGTTTATCTCACCCTGGAGCGGCTTCAGCAAGATATGAACCTGATGAGATCATAGAAAAAATATACGATATACCTCAAGTAGTATTTTTCTGGACATGATCATTTCACTGCAAAGGTTGAATTTAATTGCTGATCTGTTTCATTCATTACTCGAAATCTAATAGTGACCAATGCCAAGAAAACACACAAATACTCCTAACAGTGAGTGCAAGCTATCAAAAATATAGCCAGCAGCCTCATTTTATCTACTAAGTCAAAACCCCATGCATTGATTACAGGTTGTATAATAATAGCCTATAATTTATAAAATGTGTGTATAGCCTGCTAAGATTGCGCATTTGTCCGGCAGTCGAGGTGGACTGGTGGGAAATTTGGTATAGTCTTTTTTATTGGCCTAAAATATTGTCTATATACATATATTCATGAATCCACTTGCCGACTGGCTGTCACTACTGGGCAATCCTTTTTATAGGGGTTTCTTGTGATCCTACCATTAACGTCCTATGGCAGGCAAAAATGTCTAACTTTCCTTTTGCTTTAAGTAGCATGCATGTAACATGTCAAACTAGGGGGTTCTCATGATTCTGAATCCATTTCAAGCATTATTTTTGCACAAAATACAAAATGTGCTGACCTCATCACATTTGTATGACGTCTATGGCTGTTTTTTCGTGCAAAACTAATGCTTGGAATGGATTCAGAATCACGAAAGCCCCCTAGTTTGACATGTCACATGCTACTTAAAGCATAAGGAAAGTTTGAAATTTTTGCCTGCCATAGGATGTTAATGAAAACAAAAAGTGTCCAATAGTGACAGCCGGTCAGCAAGTGGATTCATGGATGTATGTATTGTGGGAGGTCGGGTGGGAAACAGTACTCGGAATGCAGTATCAGGGGTTAGACACACGATGGCGCCCCTTGTTTTATTTCTCAAAGAGGTTCAAACAGAAGTCAGTTTCACATCAGAACTCAAACAGATAATATTCTTTGCATGAACTCCAGGCTCCTAGGAGGGAGACGTCACTGCAGAGGATGAGAGGGGTGGTTAGCATACGGTCAGAGTACAAGGTAAGTACAGGGTTGGGGCCTGAGACTCCGGTCTAGGCAATCTACCAACTAGACATTTCTATAACTCTTCCTCTTCTTCTTTCCAGGGTCCAGAGGGCGCCAGGAGGCTCCCCCGGAGGTAGGTACGGTGGTATGTAGCTTTCTCTATCCACAGGGCACAGAAGAGTACTTTTGAGTAGAAGTACTTGGATACACGGCTTTGAGTAATCAGAGTAAAAGTACTTGGTAAGGGACCGGGTGAGTATGGTACCTAGGGCCCCTTAGGCTCGGCCAACAGGTAGGTACACAAGCATTTATACTCTGATTTCTCTCTATCTACTGGGTGGCCGTGTCGATACGACAACGGCAGTCAGGGGGTTAACAGAAACTGAGCACTCTATTTTCTAGCGTTCTTCTTTCACCGGTGCAAGGCGGGCTCTCGCCAACTTAAAGTCTCTTCAAAGGGTGAACTAAACATAACACGGCCTGTCTTCGTTCACAGGTTTAACATGACACTTTATCTAGAGCATGCTAGCTTCCATAAACATCTACAGGGATTATCTTCATTCACAATCTTCAGTAAGCATCAACACGGTGACTTTCTTCATTCACAATCTTCAGTAAGCATCGACAGGGTGACTTCCTTCATTCACAATCTTCAGTTATTATCCTTAGCTACTCAAGCGTCTGCGAGTGCCTCTTCTTAATAACACGGGTGATAGAGAGAGAACGTTTGTCTTACTGCGACCTTAACGAGAGGTGGGCGGCCGTTCCATACGAGGGTCCCGTCTTCTGCTACTCGTCCCCGATCCGAGTCAGGTGGGTCTCCAAGTATGTGTGCGGCTCTCCAGTCGACACTTGCTTATGGGGGGCACACACTCCCGTGTGTGCTTTCAGCCCCCCTCCTACAAGCCATCCAACGCCAAGTAGACGGCGTATGCTGCCTGCGCGTCTTGGTGTGTAGCAGCGAGTGATACTGCTAGGTGTGAGGGTCGTTTATAAGGGGCGCGGCTGACAGGTTGCGGCTGCCGTTAATTGCTAACACGGGCGGCGGCTGGATTAGACGCAGCTGGTTTAGGATTGCTCTGGGATAGTAGACGGCGTCTATGACACGGCCGTGGCGCGTGACGAGACCTGACACACTCCACAGTATACAGTATAGACAATATTTTAGGCCAATAAAAGCCAATAAAAAAAAGACTATACCAAATGTCCCACTTTAAACAAAAGAAGCCTGTCGGCTGACGGACTACATGTCTTCTTAACCCAAATTTATTTGCAAGACCACGGGTCGTGTTGAACATTGCAGATCTACAAGCTCACAACGTGTCCAGTACGACGCTTTGTGAGCTTGAAGATCTCCTAATTTCAACGCGCACTGAGTAGCAAAGCAGAGCACTTACATCGATCGAGCTTTAGGCTCTGTCGAATGACAAATAGAATTTACATTATGCATCCCCATGCCAAGCCCACCCCGGCTTGGTTTGAATGAGTATAAAGTATACGTACAGTATATATACACACCACACACACACACACACACACACACACACACACACACACACACACACACACACACACACACACACACACACACACACACACACACACACACACACACACAGAACACCAACCTTCATCACATACCTGTACCCCCATAAACAAACACACCACACCCCTATCCCTGTTCCCGTTCACATACCGGCTATAATGGACTTTAATGATATTTGGAGCAGTTGCGGTTGTGAAATGTTCATTAGCTTAACCACTTAAACCCCCTATTCTTAATAAAATGGAGCTGAGGTTGCAACTGTCTACATGGAATGTCTTTGTCGAAAATGGCTGATCTGCAAGCTCACACCATGTCACGTTGCGGCATGTTGTATGTGAGCTTGTGGATCTACTATTCTTGGCCAACGTTCCTCTTAGAATAGGGATGCTGGGGTTCAAGTGGTTACATTTTTATTTTCTCAACCAGTCGTTTTAGTCATAGGAATTGACTAGCTTTATTTCTAGTTTTAGTATTGGTTATAGTTTTTTTCAGATATCATAAGTTGAGCCTTGATTCATAGACGGATGAGAGAATGCATGATGTCAGATGAGGATGGAAAAAACTAAAACACACGATTACGTCATGTTAGTTATGTTTTTGATTGGAATGAGTGTTGACCGGGGCCATTTGCACAGGCAAGCTAGACACATGCCAATGTTCTGTCATTAGCAATACTGATGCTGTACCTTGAGATAGCTGTAGGTGCACATGTGATGAGCCAACTAATCTGCAACATTGTCTGTCTGAAATGATGCTGCTGTAAACCAAGGTTATAATAGTTTTGTTTTTTTCATTATAGTTTAGTTTTAGTTAGTTTTGACTTGTTTTTTTCTAATTCAGTTAGTTTTAGTTAGTTTTTAGAGCGGGTTTGCTAGTCTTTATTTAGTTTTGATTTTGTTGAAATCAATGCTTAGTTTTAGTTTAGTTATAGTTTTGTTTTCGTACTTTGGTTTATTTGTCAGGTATAGGATTAAAAAAGATCAATAAGTATTGTGTAATAAAACCTAAAAGATATACCATTTAAAAATATAAACTCTAAAAGTTCAGAAACGTAACTTTGGTCCTTTATTTCTCCACTTTGATGATACCATTTGGTATTGTGTTTTATATCATTTTAATCGTTGATCGTTGTCACCTGTACAACGAGGTATAGTCTGTATATAGATTGTAAGAATCGGGCATTCGTGGAATGAGCAACACAGCTAAACGTGTGGGTATAGCGCCCCCAAAAAATTTGCCAAAATTGCAAATGGTTGGTATACCAACCCTTGCTTTGAGTTGCTTAGTGGATTGGATGATTGCACTCTCCCACAGTAATAAGGAAAAAACAACACTTGGTTCTGTTGGTTGCATGTACAGCACATGCACTCGTACAGCACGCCCAAGCTGATCCCACAAGTGTTCAATTGGGTTGAGGTAGTTTTAGTTAGTTTTGTGAACACACAATACAGTTTCAGTTTAGTTATCGTTTTTTAGTTTCAGTTAACTAAAATATTTTTTTAATTCTAGTTTTCGTTTTTTTGTTAGTTTTAGTTAACTATTATAACCTTGCTGTAAACTGCAGTTTAACAATGCAAACGTATGCAAAGGCGTTGTTCTCTCACCCAGGAGTCTCATGACATTCTGGTGGTCGAACTCCTTCATGCAGGCTGCTTCCCGGAGGAAGTCCTCCATCTCGGTGCGCGTGCAAATGGCAACTGGAGAGGAGAGGAGTTGTTTTACATCCAACAGGAATATCATACAATTGCTATTTGTTTAAACTTATATGGACATGTGTTAAAAGGAATTTCTGAAAGACATATTGAGAACTAAAAATTGCTGAATTTCTTGAACTGGTATTTATAGTATGCTTTCAAATATTGTATATAGTGTAACAATCCTCTTCATGGTTTTCACGGTGACTTTGAGCATAGCTGGGTCAACAGTCTCTTCATGACGGAGCCAAATTATCCTGCAAACAAAAAGCAAACACACAAATGTTTCAGACACTTCCTGCCTGGCACACTCTAAATCAACCGGTTCTGGTTGTGCATTGGGTGCTTTTTATGTTTACCAGAAAACATATGATACCATGTTCACTTGTCATGTGTGCAATCACCATGTCACACCTTCTGCTATCCGTTAGGCTTAGGCTGGGTGATATTTCCGATTTGTTGTCCAATGGCGTTCGAGATTCGGTCCATAGAGGCGGGACAATTGCCGAGCGAGATAGTTTATTAAATCAAAATGCATATGCCTGTGACGTATATTTCCTAGCAACTTAAAGATGGAGTGCCACGATTTTTTTCCACCCTAAAACATGATAATCAGGTATTATTAAAATATAAGGTGGAAGAACTCTTTCCAAAAAGTGTACAGTATTTGTTAAAATCATGCTTTTAAGTGGACACGCCCACCAGTTCATTAAGTATGCCTGGTTTGCCTGGTGGGTGGTGATGGGTGGTGATCCACCTGAACTGAAGCCGCACCCACAGCTGTAGTTGTATGATAAAGAAGGAGGGGTTAGGGGAGGGGCTGATAGTGTGATGTCACTATATTGCTGTTTACTTCATTGGCCCGTTTGACTGTCAAGGGTTCAGCCTCCAGGAAGAAACCCTAAATACAAAGTTAATACACCATTGCGCATAAAAACAACTCCAGGGTGTCTAATGAAGTACTGTCACCTCATAGACACATGAAAAACTGGAAAAATACAAAAATTGTGGCACTCCATCTTTAAGAGAGAAGAGTCTGACGACGGTGCAGGCAAATTAAAGTTTCCAGGTCCATTTTATTATCAGAGCTCAGTGTACAAAAACAGCATCGCAGCCATGCAGGGGCTGGAGCCCCATGCATGCACCCAGCCAGCCTCACGGCTTCTGGGCCTAACACACAGTTACAGACATTTCAGTGGAATCTTATACAGGTCAGAACAAAGAGATCAAAGGGACATGGCAAAAGGTGGTTCCCAAACCCCCACTGTCCCAAAAGTCTAAAGTGGTCCACTCATGTCCAAATAAGGTATGGTCACCAGGGAGCCCAGTAGGTGCTTGCCTGCAGCTGCTATCAGCAAGCTAGATCCACTTAGCATACAGGGACCCCTAAAAATCCCTCCTGCCCATAGATCCTGTTCAAACATGCCTGTCTCTCACTCATGAGAGACACAAAGATCCACTTTAGTTTATTTAAACTACAACTACTATTGTAAATTGTGATTTGCATATACATCACCTATACAGGTCCTAAGCCTAATTCACCGTTTTAATTTATTCCAAAATGTTAAAAATATAATAAAAATAAAGGTATGCTTTGGAAATTGGTTTTTTCAGCATGCAGGGTATAGAACACTATCTGACCTAAGCTGTATTTTTTTTTATCCACAAAATGACTGGATTACATTTGTAGCATTTCTAGAAAAAAATGTTTTTCATTTATAAAATATAAATATAAAATCAAATATGAAATATAAAATGGGGGGGGGGGGGGGGGAAGAAATCACACACGTGTGAAGTGAGGGGCGCTCTGTTATTCATCATACATCCTCTGAGTCTCATTCTGGCCAATCACAATTTGCGTCCCCACTTAAAATCTAAATATAAAATCTAATATGAAATATAAAATGGGGGGGGGGGGGGGGGGAATCACACACGTGTGAAGTGGGGGGCGCTCTGTTATTCATCATACATCTTCTGAGTCTCATTCTGGCCAATCACAATTTGCGTCCTCACTTTTGTCTTCAATGTTTGTGTTTACACAGACCTTGAAAAGAAAAATATATATTTATTTAATATATAAAGATCTCCTATCTGTCAGTTCTTGTACCTTTTATGCCCATGGAGAGCCCATATTGTCATGCCCATAGATGTGCTGTAGTGGGAGATATGATGTTATTGTGACTGTAGGTCACAGATTACTATGAAAACCTGCCAAACCTGTCAGTCAGTCTGTCCGTCCGTCTGTCACACTTTGTGACACACTCCATATATGGCCTTCAGTCTGTCACACCTCGTGACACGCAGTTGTTCCATATATGGCCGTCTCCATATATGAATGAAGATCGCGACACTCACCTCATCAAACCCTGGATAGCCATACAGCCATACTCAATATATGGAGCTGACCTGTTCTGACATTCCATATCGTCACCTTATTAAACTTAATCACTTAACCTTAACTTAAACTTAACCTAAATCACCTCCTGGTGATGCTGGCCACCTCTGGTAAAATCACCCAAGCCCTAACGTAAAAGGCCTTCCTGTTACACCCTATTAAAACAATGGCCTATGTCAAGAGGGAGACTTAGGCCATTTTATTTTGCCTAAGTCATAATAAAATGTGACTTAGGCCATTTTAACACACCTTTCAAAATGGGAGTGAATGGGACTGAATGGGAGGTACTGATAGAATGGGACTGAATGGGAGTGAAAGGGAGGTACTGTTACTATGGGACTGATACTATGGGAGTGCATGGGACTGAATGGAGTGAATGGGAGGTACTGATACTATGGGAGTGCATGGGACTGAATGGAGTGAATGGGAGGTACTGTTACTATGGGACTGATACTATGGGAGTGAATGGGACTGAATGGGACTGAATGGGAGTGAAAGGGAGGTACTGTTACTAACAGTACCCGGCCAGGAGACAACCCACAGAGCCTAGTCCCTCCATGTGCCAGAAGTGTACCTCCCAGCCCTGGCAGAGTAGTTCTGGAATAGTTCCAACGGATTGTGTGATCCTGGTTTTTCCCTAGTGGGACTGATTGAGGGTAGCTACTGGGACGTAAGTCGGGACTTGATCACTCCGGGCTGGGTCGCCTGAGTGAGGGGTATGATGTTGAGAGACCCGAAACCCCGTTGACCTCAGGATACATCACTGAGGATACGTCCCAGGTGCATCCATGAAATGTTTTTTTAGTTATGGGACTGATACTATGGGAGTGCATGGGACTGAATGGGAGTGAATGGGAGGTACTGTTACTATGGGACTGAGAGTGCATGGGACTGAATGGGAGTGACTGGGAGTGAATGGGAGGTACTGTTACTATGGGACTGATACTATGGGAGTGTATGGGACTGAATGGGAGTGAATGGGGGGGTACTATTACTATGTGACTGAATGGGAGTGAATAAAAGTGAATGGGAGTGAATGGGAGTGAGTGGGACTGAATGGGAGGTACTGTTACTATGAGACTGTCACTCCCATTCATCCCATTCAGTCCCATTCACTCCCATAGTATCAGTCCCATAGTAACAGTACCTCCCATTCACTCCCAATCAGTCCCATTAACTCCCAATCACTCCCATTCACTCCAATTCAGTCCCATAGTAACAGTACCTCCCATTCACTCCCATTCACTCCCATAGTATCAGCCCCATAGTAACAGTACCTCCCATTCACTCCCATTCAGTCCCATACAGTCCCATTCACTCCCATTCAGTCCCATAGTAACATACCTCCCATTCAGTCCCATTCACTCCAAATTCACTCCCATTCACTCCAAATTCACTCCCATTCACTCCCATTCACTCCCCTTCAGTGTCAAATGTCTTTGTGCTTGGCCCAGGCCGTAGCGTAACGGTCTGGGCACCCGACTGGTAATCCAGTCGCAGTGTGCCGCGGGTTCGACTCCCGGACCCGACACGGCCTTTACTGCATGTCATCCCCCCATCTCTCTCCCATTTCCTGTCAGCCTACTGTCTGTCCCTTCAAAAATCAATAAAAAGGCGCAAGCCGCAAAAAAATATCTTAAAAAAAAAAAAAAAATGTCTTTGTGCTCTGATATTATTTTAAACACTCTGTGGCTGACCCTAAACCATGGTCTATTAAAAATAATTGGAATAAAAACATTTTGGCTAAGTCACTTACTGCAGAAGTAATTTGGCAAATGTGACTTTTGACTTAATTTCTCCTTTCATTGTCGATGGCAAATATGAGACGTGTGGGAACAAGATGACGTACATTTTCCCTTCATGGTCAATGGCATTTAATGATTGTGTTGCGGACAAAAGCTGTATATACGGGGGGTTGCGACCCTCAAAAATAGACGATTTGCTCAAATATTCTCCACTCATTGTCAATGGCATTTAATGTTTGTGTTAGCACATAATAGCCGATATGCTCAGACACATGACGTAAATTCTCATTCATTGTGTTAGGACAAAAATATACATTATAGCTGAATATATATTATTCCCATGAAGATTTATGCAAATCTGACTTGCTTTTGGAGATTTCCTGCTAACAGTTAGACAGACATAGTGAAATGGGTGAAAAACATAATCCAATGTGCAATTTGTACTGTAACAGTAATGACACAACCGCCTGTTTATTTAAAAAATCAGAGAGCATGGGAGCAGGGAGCAGGGAGACATGAAGGGAAACAAATAACTACCATGATATGGAATGAAAGGCGAATAAGCATTCACATCATTCTGGAAGGTGTCTTAAATTCATCTCTGACAGTTGTCACTCCCCGCCTGCCCTACTTGCTGCATAGACGTTGGTGTGCTGTCCTCATACTCTGACTATATGTCACTCAAACATACACATGGCCTATTTCCTTCACTTTCACCCCCAACCAGCTGCACTGGCTCAGTAAAGAGCATTACAGGGATGACGTATTTTAGGCGGACCCTGAAACTCAATTAATATATGTTTGAAATAGCACATGGAGCAATAGTTTAAAAATTCATGGTTGTGATATTAACGGACATTATTCATGTCTCATAATAAAAACGTAAAGGTCTCTTAGGCTTATGTTATCCACAGGCCCTTATTTCCTGCATGAATCTAACACCCTGGATCACTTTTAGAACTAAAGACTGCAGCACTCTATAACAAGATGTGCTGAACCTGATAGCCACATAAGCACGAAGCTCCACTTTTCTCAATTATGAACCGACAGTACATTCTTAAAATAAAATACAAAATCCTAGAATCCAATAGAACGGAGAAAAGAACATTCCGACAATCCTCCACTGAGATGGCAAAGTAATGTATTATTCATATTAAGTAACTTCTATAGATCACTGGTGTGACTCCATGCAGCCTGTGATCTCTCTGTTCTGAAGTGGTGGGGGGTCAGATTGATCCTATTCTTTGTTACATTATGTAGCAGTCAGACAAAGGCAAAACCAATACAGCTTACAGGCTGATGTAGCACTTAGTGAATATGATGTTACGACAACCCTGTCACCCTGTCACTTTCAATTTGAAAAAGAAGAAAGAAATCTGAAGTGCGTCACAATGTTTCGCGTTGTGAGTTTGTAGATGAGCTATATTCACTATGTTTTGAAATAGGGCTCTCATGTGTAGTGGGGGTTGACTGCTTTATCAATTTTCTCAGCAATCCAACCAGCACAGGCTAGGCTGCATGCAATTTGCCAATGACCAGATCTGGACAATGCTGTATGTCCTATACATCTTGTTGTGAACAAGAGTAGAGTGTGATAGGGTCCCAAGAAGAACAAATGGCATGGAGCATCTGTAGAGGCAGTGATGTGTCAAAGTCTTCCATGGTTGGTAGCAGGTTGGAGAGCTTGTATGATTAAAGTCATGAATCTTCCAGAGAGGAGGTGTGAGGTCTGAGGCACCGCGGCCTTATCTTAGACACAAACTGGCTAAATAAAGCTCCAATGGCACTGGGGTATAGCATTTCATTTCTAACACCCCAGTCAAAGTGTGAGCGTGCGTGTTTTGAGCGATGTCTCTTTTTGGAAACATTATCTCTCACACCGATTGGTTAAGAGTCACTTCTGTTTACACACCGCAATATAAATGTCCCCAATATAAATGTCCAGTCTCTAAGGTAGGCTATTCTGTTTCAGGTAATATTACATTTTGTAAGATGTACTGTAAGATACCGAGGGCCTGTCTCTAATATATGCACATATTTATCCCACTAGAATAAGTATGTGGGTTAATTTCCTTTACTGGCTAGTGGCTACCCAATGTTTTCTTTCTTTTTGCTTTTATACGTTGCAATGATCTATCTATCTATCTATCTATCTATCTATCTATCTATACAGTACTTGGTCGCGCATTGTGTCACACAGCAAAAAATAGCAGATCAACAAGCTCATTGCGCATTGTAGATCAGAGATTTGTTTGTGTATATGTGACACTGCATGGTGTAGGATAAGTACCTTTTGAGCTTTGTTTTATCACCAGTGTTATTCGCTCTCTAACTACTATGATGACATCACATCAATCTTCTTTGGACCCATTGATTGACAGTCACACAGCAGTGAGTAGATAGAGCAACTATGAAGCAGAGGTCGCGCTATAGCATTTTAAACTGCCTTACAAGTGTTTGTATTTGGAAGCACTCGTTTTCAATAACCCGCTGCCTCCTGCATTATGTGTACATGTCTTGTATATTCAACACACAATGGTCAGCTGTCTCCATGGCCACAATAGCAGCAGGGAAGTCTGTGAATGGCCATATGCAAATAAAGGTAGACAGGATGTACATTAAAAGTCTCATATTACCCGTATTGTGCTGGATATAAAATGACTCTGATTATAATTTATAAGACAACCCCCATTTTTCAAGACTCATTTGAAGAAATGGAACATTGAATGTCAAATAGTCTAGTCCCCGATTGTAATACAACCCCATTTCCATTGAAAAAAAACCCTACTTTTATATGTTAATACCAATAGGGTATTAAGGGTAGTATTCAAAATGTACACTGCTTAACCACTTTCAACCAGCTCAAAATGTTTCAAACATGAACAAATACAGTATATGATACCCCCCTGCCTCCAAAATAGCTAAAAGCTCACTATGTGTCACAATGCTTCTGCCATCTGTATTTGTACAGTGCCAAGTGCATTTGAGTTGAGGAAACACATTTTAAATAGAAAATATCACATGCCCATCCAGGCAATGTTATCTATAAACACAATGTTTATCACGCACGCACGCACGCACGCATGCATGCACGCACGCACACGCACGCACGCACGCACACACACACACACACACACACACACACACACACACACACACACACACACACACACACACACACACACACACACACACACACACACACACACACACACACACACACACACACACACACACACACACCATATAAAAAGAGATTAAAAAAACATTCACAGAAGTATCACAATTCATATTATTCTGTCAATTTTATTTATCCCACTACGTATATGTAACAGTGTTTGCTGGTCTTACTTTAACTTGTTATTCTCTCAGAGCATTTGTGAAAATTGTCTTAGGTTTGCCTTAATTTTGGCCTGGACAGGACTTGAATTGAATCATGAATGAATGAAAGACTCTAAATTGAATGGTGTCACACATACACAAAACTCTGATCTACACCTTTTTATCTACTAAATCTGTATAGTTGATTTTGTCGTCAAATGTTGGCGGGTCTTTACTTGATGGCGTCAAGTTAGTTAGTTAGTTAGTTATACAGATTTAATGTTTGTTTTTAGTTCAAACCAAAATGGAAACAATCAAGGTCTTTCTTCGGAAATCCTTTTAGACCAAAATAAAATGAATAAATAAAATGCCTGACTGTACCTCTTGTGCTGTTTGCATTTTTATATTATCTAATAAAATATTCAATCAATCAATCAATCAATCAAGCCCCTAACATTTTAGTCTAGCTTTTATTTGTTGAGGTATATATTTAGTCTTATAGTTTAGTCACCATAGCTTAGTTTTTATTTTGTTTTCGTCAGTGAAAAAAGGTAGTCACTGAGCATTTTTTGTCATAGTTTTAGTCGACAAAATCAACACGGCAACACATCGCAGTATGGCGTGTAACTTGTAGATCTGCTATTTTTTGTGTTTTGACAAAACGTGCAACCAAAGTATAACTCAGGCTTTAATAACAGCTCTCTAAACAGCTGTTTCACACTGAATCAACAAGTCCCACCCATCTGTTGATATGGCCTCAAACCTGTATTTTAGCATTGTTTCCAAATATTAAAAGATATGGCATCCTATGCTTACACTGCTAAATTGCTTTTTCAATTGACCCAGCAGGGGGGTGGGGGGCAGCCAATTAACTCTCAAACTGAGGGTGACAAATGCAGAACTACTCATTTCAGCAGGAGTTCTCTGGCTTGGCATCGCTGGCCTTCACTGTCAGTCACTTGGCAGGTTCTGAATTTGGTGGTGACGAGTCTACAGGGACAAGTGGGTGCAGAGAACAAGAAGAGCTACTGTATGTGAACTGAAGCCAAGTCCATTCCATTTCAGTGCCACATCTCCGTATATTCATGATGTTCAAAGTCTAGAACTCTGTAGAGTGATACAGGATGAGTCTTTGTAAAATGTTAAGCCTCACTACCTATAGGGAGAAACTCCTTATATGGTCAGCACACTCTATAGTAGGGAGGATTAAGAAGTGATATTTGAATTAAGTGAAATCACTGAATATACCTTTAAGGGCAATTCAAGACACTACCAGAAGGAGAAGGAGAGCTAAGGGTATGTCCACACCGTAGCCTAAAAGATTTTCCGCAGCCGACAGTCTCGGCTGTCGGCAGCCGAAAAACCGGGTTTTTAGACAGCTGGTGGATGGAGAAAATGCTCCACTTCCGCCGACGACTTGCGCGACGGCCAGCCTACAGCTGACGCTCTCCTCCGCGGCAGATGTAAGCTGCCGACAAGCAGTGTGTCACCCGGCAGTGATATGCACTAGCCAATGGAACAGATGCAGCCTGCAGGCCATCTACGGGCGGAGTTTCAATTGGAGTTTCTTCTTTCACAGACCCAAACGCCCCTGGGAGGGACTTGTGAATGTCGAGGGATACAGGGAGATATCTGGGCACCTCAAAGTAACATTGTCTGTCCAAAATCGTCTGAAGAAATAAAGTAAAGCATTGGTTCTCATGTTTGCTTCAGATCACCCCTGTAATCTTTTCATCCATGGCACCCCTGGCTGAATTACATTGTCATTTACTGTAACCCTGATCCTTGATGACATTGAAAATATTTTTAAACTTTATAAAATAGCCCGTTCTCTTCAGCCTCCACAGCCTTCTCATCATCATCATCATTATCCTTCTCCATGGTAGTCTAGTGGTTAAGGTTTGGTGCTTTCACCGCCGCGGCCCGGGTTCGATTCCCGGTCAGGCAACACTATTTTATGATGAATTCCTGTTCTGTTTTTTAACTATATAGAAGTGTCTATTTGTACGTCTCTAAATGTTTTGATGAATTGAACAATGTGGACCCTGTTGTAAACAAGTGTAATGCTTAATTGGGTCGTCCACTCACAGTTAACAGTTTTGTATTGAGTTTGTGCTTGAAATATATTGTAATTCTGCAAACTGTTAATAAATATTTAAATCAATCAATCAAAAATCTCCTTCTCACCGCCGGGTGACACACTTCATGTTTATGCTTGTCGGCAGCTTACATCTGACGCGGAGGAGAGCGTCAGATGTAAGCTGGCCGTCGCGCAAGTCGTCGAAAACATACCCTGGACATACCCTAGCCGTGAATGTTCCAGTATCAACCGCTCGACCTCCTGAGCCACTGCTCAAAAAGGAAAATCACACCCAAGTGGTGCAACTCTGTGTGGGGGTCCCCGGAAGTTCCAGACACCACAGGACCATGGCCAGGGTGCCGGCCCTGTTCCGGCAAGCCGCCCCACGTCCGAAACGGTAGAGAAATGAGAGTTACCATGTGGGGGTCTCCGGGGCTCCCCGGGAGGGGGGGGGGTCCCCAGGAACGTGCCCAGGGGGGCGGGCCGATTCCGGCGAGCCGTCCACATCTTCAGCAGCCAGCCGCCATCATTAAGCAGACCATGTCATATTAAAGAAAGTAATTTTGTGCTGGGCTGTTACTTTTTTCCAACAATGTTTTATACATTTGAAGACATTACTTAACTCAATTGATTTATGCCACTTAGGGAAAGCAATTTCAGAGCTTATTAATGTTCTTTTTACTACTTAATCTGCAAGACACTTTGTATTCAGTGGACCTTAGGCTTGTCTCAAGAGAATGAGTGAAGAGGCTGCGGGCACAGGCTGAAATAAATGGACAGGGTTCAATGTTAAAATAGCATAGAATTTGTAAATGTTAGCAAGCACACAGTAGGACTATATTATATGCTTGCTAAAATTTACAAAATATCAATTTGCTTGCATAATTGACAAATGAAAGCTCTAAGTTGCCAGGTTTGGTCAGAACAATCCATTACATCATAATTACATACCCAAAGAACATAATGGAAGTTTGATTATCGTGATGCGATTCTTTGTGAGCTTCTAGATCTGCTATTAGTCTGGTAGGCACATTGTTGGTAGGGCTCATTCTATAATAAAATATTGGTTCAATCTAGTCGTGGCTTATCTGACTGGACTGACTATTTTTTATTTGTTTTGCTTGGAAGAGCTATTTTCATGAACTGCTTTTGGCACTAACTGAACAACTGTGCAACTGGAGGGTTGACCAACACCAACATTTTCTGTTTTGTTTGTACAGAGCTTGACAAACACCTGGAGAGCCAGAATCCTCAAAATGCTAGTTATTTCCTGGCCAAGAGGCATTCTCCTTTGGATGAGTGGTAGATAGTTGTTGTGTTACATCAACATGGCAGGCCTGTTATACTGGTACAGCAAATTCAGTCTGAACAAGACTATTTATTCTACCGCAAATCCTATCAAGAGAGCCTAAAGGCAATGTCAGTACATATGATCATTTCAGACATAGTAATCAATATTCCTGTCCTTGCTAACACAGAGCTGCATCTTGTAGCAGTCTCAAATTGATCTCTGTTCTGTTCTACACCTCTCAGTAATGGAAAAACTAAGACTTAACTTGTGGGCTCACAATTGTATGGTACAACAATAAGGTTTTATATTGAAGTTAGCAAAATTACATTAATGGTAATTGGTAACACAAATAAATGACAACTAATCAATTGAAATATATTTAATAATGTAATATAATAATAAAGTGATTATGATTATATGATTCAGCAAATAAACGTTTAAGTATAAAAATCACACTCATGTGAAGTGAGAGGCACCCACTGTATATCGACCACATGACATCTTACGTCGTCATTTAGTCTCTCTCTCTCTCTCTCTCTCTCTCTCTCTCTCTCTCTAGGTCATCCTCAGACGAGCCCTCATCATTGCTTCCAGTCATCTTGGTTCTCCATACATCTGGCCAGCTCGTTGGTGCTTTGTGCTCCTGCGTCATTTAGTGCCCTAAACAAACATTAAAGTCTATAGACTTGGCTAACAATTTACATCATAAGTGCGATAAACAAATATTGTAATCTCCTCAAAATCCCATAGACTTGGCTGCCACGCAGTGGAATATTTAATATCAATTACCGTAAGGAATAAAATGTCTGGTTTATTAATCAGCAGAGTTTGGGAATGTGTAATAGATCTACAGTAGATCTACAGTAGCAGCAGGTGCATCTGGAGACAGAGATGAAAAGAGTGCAGTTGTATGACTACGCATGCATGCCCTGGCTGCCTGTTCCTCTCTTTCTACTTAAACACCCATTAACCGGTCACTCTTAATGGTCTTGGTATTTCAGACAATTTAAGACTCCTCTTCAGGGGAAAGGACAGTGCGATCGAGCGTGGCAGAGAGCTAATTGAAGACGGCTGACACCATTAGCAAACTGCCATTAGGGCGATAGCCGGTCGTATAACAAGAGAGGCTGATGTTATACTTCGTCGTATGGTGGTGTGACAGGGCGGAAATAGCTGATCCACAAGCTCAAAATGTGTCACATGGCGATGCAGTGTGAGCTTGTGGATCTGCTATTTTCGGCATGCAACAAAATGGTACGATGAAGTATAACTATTAACTACTATAAGCTTTAGGCAGAGAGACAGAGGGTTGAAAGGAGAATGCTGATAATGAATAACAACGCCGCACCGGTTCCATTTTCACAGGTTAGGCCCTTCCTCCCCAGGCATAATGAAATGAGTGGATGGCATTCACATAGAAAGGGCAGATACAGAGGGAGACGTGCATATACACACACAAACATGGTGATGATCCATTCTCCCCGTTATTTATTACCAAACACACACATACGTGTGCACACACACACACACACACACACGTGCGTGTGTGTGTGTGTGTGTGTGTGTGTGTGTGTGTTCAATATGCTCGCGCATATTGATCTCGCATTCTTTCTCACTTTATCACACATACACAATTCCATCTGATATCTTTAACTTTAAGCTATACCATGTCTGATTTGCAGTTCAATGCGCAACCTGCACCGCTCCATTACAAAACACATTGTAACAACCTGCACCGCTCCATTACAAAACACATTGTAACAACCTGCACTGCTCCATTACAAAACACAACCTGCACCGCTCCATTACAAAACACATTGTAACAACCTGCACCGCTCCATTACAAAACACAACCTGCACCGCTCCATTACAAAACACATTGTAACAACCTGCACTGCTCCATTACAAAACACAACCTGCACCGCTCCATTACAAAACACATTGTAACAACCTGCACCGCTCCATTACAAAACACAACCTGCACCACTCCATTACAAAACACATTGTAACAACCTGCACCGCTCCATTACAAACACATTGTAACAACCTGCACCGCTCCATTACAAAACACATTGCCAAAAGGAGTACACGCAACAATGTCTCCTTGGCACAAAGCCAAGGCTATTTAATACGGCGACCTATACAGCAATGTGCTAACAGCGGTCAGGCACTGGCCTTTATCTCTGCACCCCATGCTAACGCACTGTGACTGCTGCCTTTGTACAAAAGGCTAACAAGCACACTACTGTTGAAAATGTGTTCTGTGCTTGGACTATTGAGTCTGAAAAATAGCAAGGTTTGGAATATAGGCTTTCTGTAGGATGTGTGTGCATTCATGCAGTCATGCAAACCAAAGCGAATTAAGGATACGGAAGAGTCCCTCAAATATGGAAGGAAACATTGCCTCTGACAATAAAGAATAGTAAAAGTATAATCACAGGACCTCTGGGAGTCTGAGTTATGCGCATGCAGTCCCCTACCAAAGACCCAGTGCTTCCCTGCTTAGCACTCGCCATCAATTCGCCATCTATTTTCTTTTTTCTTTCAATAATATTTGTATTGATTTTTACATTTTATGACAAAGACAACAGACAAGACAGGAAAAACAAAACAAACAAACAAAAACAGCCAGCTCGGCTCAGGCGCGTTGTGGAACAAAGGACACAATTATACACTATACACACAAAAAATAAAGTGCAAAAATAATATACAAATATGGACACATTTGCAGTTTGGTGCTTGAAAATTTAGATGGGTTAACAACTCCAGAGAAAATAAAATAAAATATATGCATTATACATACATACATACATACATACATACATACATACATACATACATACATAATAATATCCATAACTTTATCAATCAAGGTTAGTGGCATCGCTTCTGTCCAGGAACCCTATGGTCAAGGTGGTACTGTAGCCAACAAATCTCAGGGTCCCATATTTTATAGAAGGTATCTGTGGTGGAGCGTAGCAGGCAGGTTAGGAATTCCAACGGCATGCACTGCATGATTATTTTGTGCCAGTCTTTTTTTGTTGGTGGTTTCTCATTAATCCAAGACAACAGAATATTTTCCTAGCAGCATAAGTTAAGAGATTAAACAGACGTGTATGGAACTTGTCAACAATCTTGTCATCAGGCAGCCCAAGAATCAAACACATAGGGTCAGGTTCAAACTCCATATTAAAGATCTCATTCAACTGCTGCACGATACCCAACCAGTATCGTTTAATCTTATGACATGACCATATACAGTGAATATAATTTCCCTCTTCAGTTTTACACTTAAGACAGAGAGGAGATAGAGTAGGATTCATTTTATGGTGAAGGCTAGGTGAGATCTGTAATCGGTGTATGGTTCTTAGCTGAATCGACCAAGCTCTATTACACACAGAAAGTTTTTTGGCATTTTCAAATATTTCCCACCAAACCTCGTCTGAAATTTCAACCTCAAGATCACTTTCCCATTTCCTCTTAGCATCTTGTGTGTCAACAGTTGTTTTGGATCTTAACATGCCATACAGAATACTTATAAACCCTCTTGTAAAACCCATTGTCATTCGCCATCTATTTGAAATAGGTCTGATATAATTCTTTTTAGATTTTCTCCAGTTTATCCCTTAAAATCGTGTTAAATTATATTTGGACCAAATGTGTTGCAGCACGATGCGTTGTGAGCTGAGCTAACCCTAACTGCAAGCACAACGCAACGCATGGCGGACCAACGCATGGCGGGAGCAACGGGTGATTTGCACATGTCAGACTTTTGGTGTGTCGGATAAGCGTGCGCACCCCTGTAGATCTGCTATTGCAAATGTTTTACTTCCCCTATCCTCATCCAGTGACAGTCTGTACATGGTGCCCCAGCCCCACAGATAAAAGCTTGGTCATGTTAGAAGATAGTGAAAATGATTGCCTCAATTCTGGTGATCAGTCAGAAATGTTCTGTATTCAGTGGATTTTTAAGATGTTGGACAGGTCTAATTAATTCTGGGGAAAACACACACAGAATAAACCCTGCTCTCACTGTGCTTTGTGTCCCGAGCTCATTTTGTGAAGTGATCTCTCATTTCCTTTCATTACTCTGCTGGCAGCAATGTGTGGCACAGTGGCAGCCAGGCCAGTTGTTGTAATTGGACCTGTCTGTTTTGTTTGTGTGCTTGATTGTTAGAAAATGAGAATGCATGGATAGGTTTTCATGAAACTTGGAAATTGTCATTAGGCTTCCCCAAAGAGATGATTAAGTTTTGGGTCAAAAATGTTAAAGGTCAGTGCTACAATCAGGAGACATAAAGATGTTGGTGCGGGCAGGGTTTTGCACTGTGTATTTTTCCCCTTTCATTATGGCATTATGTATGTGAGAGATCTGCTTTATACACTCACCTCCTCCACAGCTCCACCTGCTTAGATCTACTTGATTTTGATTCCATGATTTAAGCCAGTCGATAGTCTCAGGTAGCCAGACAACTATTCTACAATCTTCGAATGCTATATATAGTCTGGAACTACACCTCCCAAAATCCGAGAAAGGAAGCTGCCATTTCCGTTCACGGAAATATATTTAAAAATATCTTTAGAGCTTATTTTTTTATTTCCATTTCTGATAAGCAGCAAGCTATAGCCTATATGCCTGAATGATTGTACAGTAGGCTATTTGTTAAAATGACGTTTTTATGTGGGTACCCCCACCCAGTTAATTAAGTATGCCTGGTTTGCCTGGTAGGTGGTGATGGGTGAACTTAAGCCGCACCCACAGCTGTAGTTGTATGATAAAGGGGAGGGGCTGATAATGTGATGTCATTATATTACTGTTTTCTTCATTGGCACGTTTGACTGTCAAGGGTTCATCCTCCAGGAAGAAACCCTAAATACAAAGGGAATACATCATTGCACATAAAAACGACTCCAGGGTGTCTAATGAAGTACTGTCACCTCATAGACACATGAAAAACTCCTTGGTGTGGGTACGATTGGCACTGTCCAGTGCTGAAATCTTTTTTTGCGGGCTGTGTCCAATGTGGATAATGACCGTATTATTTAACCAAATTACCAGTTCAATTTGAATTATGTCACATCTTATTTAGGCTATGAAGAACTGTCTGCAATTCACATTATAGAAAAAAATGTATCAGTGCAGTGATAAAGACCATCTGAAATGATACATTCCAATCATGAATGACATTCCGCACATAGGGACATCGTATCAAATATATATACAACATGGGTAAGCACAAACAAATGAGAAACATGTGTGCATGCACACCTATCACCTATCCATGTGCAGGATAAACTGAAGATCACCATGAAGAAAACAATAGTCCACATACTATACTATGCTAACATATTCCAAAGTTCAATTTCTATCACACACTGTATGGATATTGATCAGGAAATAAGAATTAAGCACCAGTAATGACACTTTCAAATACTGAACGTTTCTCCTGTGTGTGGGTGAACGAAATGTAAGTACAAACGGGTATTAAACTCCAGCGGCACAGGGTTTCCTCGTCATAAATCCATGGGTCCGTCAGCAGTTCTAGTTTTCTATTTATAGAAAACTGCTAGGGCCGAGTGCTTCAATGTTGGAGAGGCTCACTGGGGGCTCCCAGTCCCACAGGCAAATTCAAAGGAAAACAGGCCACTGCTTTTTTTTTTGCAGATGGGTTCCCAGATTGGAAGAATAGTACCCCCCGTCCCCCATCTCCCTGTCCCCCGTCACTCACACACACAGACACACTCAATGTGACCCTATGATAGACTGCTGGTGATTGTGTATCAGAGGAGGGATGACACCCTCTCCAGGCCAACAGTGGGGGTTGACAGTGATGGGGACCCCCGGTACACATAGGGAATTGGCAATGAATAAATTGGGTGAGCCGTGACACCAGATCAGTGTGTGTGTGTCGTGCAATGGAACATGTGAAAAGAGATAAAGGTTTGGTTAAAGAGGTGGACATATTAAATACCTCACAAACCATCCTCACATCTACATGTTTACTTTTAATCTGTGTTAGTATTGACATGATAATTGTTCTGCAGAAACAGTTCCTCATTTGAGTTCCTCACTTGCTCGAACAACACCCATCTTCACTCAGACATCTGATCTAACTACACGCCTGTAAAGTTTTGTGACTGTATTTTGCAAGGTTTTAATGCAATCACATTAACAACATCACTCCACAGACAGATAAACACCAGGAAAAACTGCTTGTGTTGTAGTTCCTGCTATTGCGCGCATGCACGCACACACGCACGCACGCACGCAGGCAGGCACGCACGCAGGCACGCAGGCACGCACGCACGCACGCACGCACACACACACACACACACACACACACACACACACACACACACACACACATGACACACACACAGTCGCAGTTATGGTATACAATAGTAACAGAAAATCATGGAATTTGCTTGCAAATCTTAAATGTCATACTTTATCACACAAATATACGGAAGGTACAGGGAAGGCTGAATGCTGGAGGAATTGTGGTATTGTGGAGCACATTTTAGGAATTGTATCATCAGAAATGCTATATTTGCACGTAGCAGTATGGAGAACATGCAATACAACAATACCAATTTTTCATGGGCAGGGTGATAGAGGTCAATCTGGGGGAGAGCTGGTTTCATCAAATTAATCGTGTATTTTAGCCTCCTGCCAAGAGGAATCCCTTTACTTTATCTTCAGTAGATGTTAAAATCACCCCAGAAGTGTTTGAAAGTGAAATACCCCCTTTTTATGTCCCCACCCTGTCATGTTATACAAGTACACACAATAGTGAAAGTTGTTCAATGTATAGCATTCGAGATGTTTACTCTGTTACATTTTCAACGTCAAATCCAACAATATTAGCACTAAATTCATCATCAGAGAGTCTGCAAACAACAAAATAAGCTACATTAGCACTTAATTAGACTGACTTAAGGTTTGGAAAGTGTACACCAGAGTAGGTTCTTCTGAAAATGACTAAAATGATACCGATACAGTTGCTTTGGTCCAGTTGGGAGTAAGGAACAGCCTCAAACCTTTCAGGTCGAGACCCAATAGAGAGATTAGAAGTGTACCCAGGTGAGCATATACTCACTATACTTCTGAATTCGATTGTTTGTCAAATCTGTAGAATTATTTTACATTTTTGTATTAAAAACTAAATATTTTGGGGGCACGGTGGCACAGTTGGTAGTGCTGTCGCCTCACAGCTAGAAGGTCCTGGGTTCGATTCCCGCTCGGGACGCTGTGGGCGCTGGCGGTGTGTTTCCTCCTCCGTGTCATCAGTGCCCATACCCGAAGGCGGGGTTGGCGAAAGGGCCTTTCTGTGTGGAGTTTGCATGTTCTCCCCGTGTCCCCTAGGGTAGGTACCCTCACAAAAAACATGCAGTAATCCTGGTCACTAAACTGCCTCCCCCTGGCCAGCCGGGGCACCTGATGGAGGGGAAAGGAACTGGTTGGAATAACGTGTTCCTTCCACGCGCTACGTCCAACCAGGGAAACTCCCCCCTGTCAGGTGTAAAGGAGCAACTTGGACACTCAGGCATGAGGAAGCATGAGTTCAAGTCCGTTGCTCTCCCCTTGTCCCCCATATATGGGGACTAGGTTGGTGGAGGGTGTGTAGAGCCCAGGATCACATTAGATGATTGATGAAAAATGGGTTACAAAATCGTGGGATAAAAGATGTATTAAAAAAATAAATATATATATATATATATATATATATATAATATATAAAAGAAAAAATATATATAAAATGTCAAATACGTTGCTGTCGGGAGGAAACCTCCTAACTCTAAGGTTTTTTATTAGTTTTTGGCATAAATCAGTGCTATTGAACACCCTTTATGCCTGTGTGTTGTTTAGAAAATATTTAACCAATGGAAATAGTTAAAAACACTTGGGAAAAACCTCTTAACTCCATTGGACCCTCAGCTCTAAAAGCAACTAACTCTACCACCTCTCTCTCTCTCATGGAAGTAATTGAAAATATATAAAGTCACACCACCAACTTTGATGAGGCAGTATTGCTTTGTTTTCTTAATTTCCTGAAAATGTTATATTTTTCATTTCCTGAAAAATTAACATGGTTAAGTGGTTTCTTCCCGACAGCAGAGATATACAAAAATCTACTCGAGTCGTGACCCATACAATTTGGTCCATGACCCACAAATGGGTCCCGAGTCCGACCCACTGTTTGAGAAACACTAGCCTGAGCTAACGCTAGACCTTTCTGGCCTAGATGGGAGGGTCGCAGCTTCAGATTTGCGCACACCCTGATTGGTTCACCGATCTGTCCGTAAGCCCCGGTCTCTGCACTGTTATTGTGTCGACCAAAAGCAGAAACCACTGGTTGCTGGAGTATACCATTCTTTGCTTTTTATCACGGAGTGGACTCAGTGGAGTGATTTCCACAGAGTTCTTAGACGGTGTGGTGGGTTCTTCAGCCATTCTCCTCACGGTGTTATTTTGAGGGGTGCACACCGCTCAGAGCCCTGACGTCACATAATTTGGAGCGACGGAAGGGTTGACTCTTTTAGGCCAGTGCAGCCCATGCGCAAATCCAGGCTTTCATTTTTCGCGCAGACGAAATGAAAGCCTGGGTATCGAGGCTATAGGGAAATACTGCTTCATGGCACTTTTCCACTGCAAGCCAAGGTACCGGCTTAACCCGGCTAGACTCTATCCGCCTTTTAAGAGCAGCTGGTTAGAACATCCACGCCTCATACAGAAAGAGTCTAAAGCAGTCCAGTAATGCCACAGACGAGACCGTTGTGGGTTTGATTTGGCGGCGTCTGTCTTCGTTTCCCCTGAGCAGAGGTGAGGAGGTGAGCCATCGCGCTGAATGTAAATGCTCACCTGGAAGTGCAGTATGTGAGAGACTAACCCTGGGGAACAATAGTGACTAATGGCTATCTGATTGACTGGACAAAATGTGCATGAGTGGAGGGGAAAAGGGTCAGGAAGGTAGTGTGTGGAAAGGTGATAAGCCTGTTTGTTTGTCTTCCTGCGTGCAGTCGAGTAACAGTATGTAAACCAAAGCATGATTGTGGATGCTTAACAGTGATTGGGGTCTGCACGAGCGAGCGTGTGTGTGTGTGTGTGTGTGTGTGTGTGTGTGTGTGTGTGTGTGTGTGTGTGTGTGTGTGTGTGTGTGTGTGTGTGTGTGTGTGTGTGTGTGTGTGTGTGTGTGTGTGTGTGTCCACTACTGTTTCTGCCAGCATGTTGTTTCTGTCGCTCTAATGAAGGCTGTTTACTGTATTGTGAGGGATGTGGTCAGATAATGGAGGAGGTAATTACCCCGGTGTGCTAAAACCACTGGTTAAGGATTACATTATTGATCAAGCAGATGCAGAACATGACAGACAAACTGGCAGACCCAGAGAGTGGTCCACAAACAAATACACTCCTAGAATGAACAGCTCATCTGTCTGGCCTCTAAGTACAGGCATACTGTCCACTGGATAATGTTCAAGTTAGAGATATAAGGAACCGTACGGTATGTCATATGATACAAAGAAAATCCACCCTGGATTTTCTTCCAATCACGCTACTATTCCTACCGGTTTTGTCCCAAATGAATACAAGTTGGTACATACCAGTAAGACGCCCTGAGGGCGAGAAGCGACCTCGACCTTGTCGCGTGACGCATCCGCCTGGGTGACGGCAGATTTCTGGGCGAGCGCTGGCGCTTTGGCATGGGGGGTAAGATCAACATATGGAATTAATTCTGTAATGGCCATATATGGAGCATGTCTTGAGTGTACAGGGTTTGATGAGATCAGATCAACATTTGGAATGTCAGAACAGGTCAGCTCCGTACTGTATATGGAGGTGTAAAGGGTTTGATGAGGGCCCAGGTAGGGCCAGGCATGTTGAGAACTCTTTGGCCGGATGCCCGGCTCTTCTGCACAGGTTACAAAGACGTTAAGACGAGGTATGATAAATTATGCTTAATCTACAGTTTTGACCTTGACACCTTGATTTAGCTTCGGTCGCTAGCCGCCAGTCAGAAACACATGACATGATTTTCGCCAACATAAACTCTGCCCACTAAGACGGACGTCCCTAGATGAATCAGAGAGAATCCAACCGAGGCCAAATGAACTTAAGTCATATCATAACTAGTCATATTTGGCCCACAATAAGCTATATCATTTAAACTGGTGAACTGGAAATTACGTAAAGATCATCCAGATATGGGCTGTTATCTGGCCTAGTCCTGAACGTCACCGGAGTCACCAGAGGACGTCATCATGACGTCATAATTGCGTCATTTGACTTGCTGGGTAATAAAACATTAATTAACTTGAGCTCCCGCTAAAGAAATAAATCGCTAGTAGGCCTCTGTGAGCCTCTCTCAAAGTAATCAGGCACATCTGCTGCAGGTGTGTCTAGTTTCATAGAGATGCTTATGCTTATAGAAAGCATACTGTACATTCTTGAGGATTTAAAAAAAGACGAAACTCACTCCGAGACCATGGACTCGGAGTGATTTTCGTGTTTTTTTTTTAACTTGTTTTTCCTAATTTTTGACCGTGGGCTATAGACCATCTCAGACGGCATACTATAGCACGCCGTTTTTCATCATTTTTGAGGATTTGAAAAAAAGACGAAAATCACTCGAGACAATGGACTATAGCCCATGGTTTCGGAGTGATTTTCGTCTTGTTTTCAAATCCTCTGAGTGATTTTTGTCTTTTTTTCAAATCCTCATTTTTCATATTGTTTTACCTTGGGCTATAGCCCATCTCAGACGGCATAATATAGCACGCCGTTTTTCATCATTTTTGAGGATTTGAAAAAAAGACGAAAATCACTCGAGACAATGGACTATAGCCCATGGTCTCGGAGTGATTTTTGTCTTTTTTTCAAATCCTCGTTTTTCCTCATTTTTGACCATGGGCTATATAGCCCATCTCAAATGGAATACTATAGCACGCCGTTTATTTACATTTTTGAGGATTTAAAAAGAGTCAAAAATCACTCGAGACCATGGACTATAGCCCATGGTCTCGGAGTGATTTTCGTCTTTTTTTTAAATCCTCGTTTTTCATCATTTTTGACCATGGGCTATAGCCCATATCGGACAGCATATACTATAGCACGCCATTTATTTACATTTTTGAGGATTTAAAAAGAGTCGAAAATCACTCGAGACAATTACTATATCCCATGGTCTTGGAGTGATTTTCGTCTTTTTTTCAAATCCTTGTTTTTCATAATTTTTGACCGTGGGCTCTAGCCCATCTCAGAAGGCATACTATAGCATAGCATGCCGTTTTCTGTGATTTTCACCTTTTTTTCAATTCCTCCGAAATCGTGAAAAATGTTACCCTATAGCATGCACTCCGAGACGATGGACTATAGCCTGTCGCTTTCCGTGATTTTCACCTTTTTCTTTCAAATCCTCCGAAATCGTGAAAAATGGTAAACTACTTATTTTAATGATTTTGTCGTGGGAGGTCGGCAAGAGTAGCCTACATTTAAAAATATTTAGCAAATTTGACAATGTTAGCTTTGTGATTTATTATTGTATTTACTGTTATTATTGCCTAAAGTGTAAATTGTGAAATGACTACTGTTGAAATGTAATGAATGTGATTGCTGTTGGACCTGTAAATTACAACCAAACAAACTAAGGCACTGGTGTGGTACTTCCTGTTTTACCAGAACGGGGTTCAACTCCCTGCAGTGCCCTGCTCAATGTGTTGTATTTATATGAGTTATCACAGCATGCGCTCAGAGACGATTGACTATAGCCTGTCACTTTTCCGTGATTCCGTGATTTTTTTCAAATCCTCCGAAATCGTGAAAAATGGCACCCTATAACATGCGCTCCGAGACCATGGACTATAGACCATGGTCTCGGAGGGATTTTCGACTTTTTTTCAAATCCTCGTTTTTCGTAATTTTTGACCCTGGGCTATAGACCATCTCAGACTACAAAACATTCTCTATGGCAATAGCACAAACTTTGGCATGCTACTAGTCCTACATACTACCAACCCCATTCTAGCCTACTTAGGTTAATCTTACGGTGGACATGTTTGCCTGAAAAGGAATCTTTGAAAGGTGTCATAGTTTTAGAAATATAGTGCTTTCAAATGTGAGACTATTTACATAGGGCTCAATGGCAGATTTTGGCACGTTAAAAAATCACTTTCACCTAGAAACTCCATTCACACTTTTTATTATTCAGCTTACTGTGGAGACACATGCTGGAACGTTTTACTTTGAAATGTTTTGTAGTTTCTGAGTTATTTAACTTAAACGCCCAATGCATTCTCTATGGCAATAGCACAAACTTTGGCATGCTACTAGTCCTACATACTTAAACCTACCAACCCCATTCTAGCCTACTTAGGTTCATCTTACGGTGGTCATGTTTGCCTGAAAAGGAATATTTGAAATGTTTCATAGTTTTAGAAATATAGTGCTTTCAAATGTACAATGGGGCTCAATGGCAGACATTGGCAGGTCAAAAATCACTTTCACCTAGAAACTCCATTCACACTTTTTATTATTCAGCTTACTGTGGAGACACATGCTGGAACTTTTTTTACTTTGAAATGTTTTATAGTTTCTGAGTTATTTAACTTAAACGCCCAATGCTTTATCTATGGCAATAGCACAAACTTTGGCATGCTACTAGTCCTACACTAGTCCTACATACTTACACCTAGCAACCCCATTCTAGCCTACTTAGGTTCATCTTACGGTGGACATGTTTGCCTGAAAAGGAATCTTTGAAATGTTTCATAGTTTTAGAAATATAGTGCTTTCAAATTTACAATGGGGCTCAATGGCAAAAATGATGAAAAACGGCGTGCTATAGTATGCTGTACGATATGGTAACGATAACCCATCGTTTTTTTTTTTTTTTTTTTCAAATCCTCAAAAATGATGAAAAACGGCATACTATAGCACGCCGTTTTTCATCATTTTTGAGGATTTGAAAAAAGTGAAAAAATGAAAAAAACGATGGGTTATAGCCCATCGTTTTTTGAATTTCTGAATTTTTTTTTATCCTCGTTTTTCATCATTTTGGACCATGGGCTATAGCCCATATCGTACGGCACACTATAGCACGCCATTTTTAATCATTTTTGAGGATTTGAAAAAAATGAAAAAATGAAAAAAAAACGATGGGTTAAAGGTATTATGACATGATTTATAACATAATTTTAACAACATTAAAAGTCTTGGCCATGGTCCTTCAAACGTGTCTAAAAAGTTTGAACACTCAACTCCACTCCAGTATTTCTTGACACGAGTTTTTGTGCATGTGTAAAGTTCATCCTGAGAAGCCATGGAAAAACACATTATTTTAGCCTGTAGATGTCGGTAATTCCCCCTTTCCTGTCAACCCAAGATGCGCTTCTTTGACAACGTGGTAGGAACGTCGTCAAAAATAAAAGAGTCATCTAGGCCAGTTGGTATCCAGTGTAAGTTGGTATCCACAGCCAACAACAGAGCAGATTGATTTTTCTCTAGAAGACATTATTAGTAAGTATTACAAAGAAACAAAGTCGCGGTTGACAATGAGGAAGCGGAGAAGAGAGGGTAGGCACTAGGCAGGGAGCAGAGTGGAGGGGGCGGAGGTTTAGCCGGGATCTACGTATATCCCTGCCGTCCAACCAGATGAGACATTTTTGCATAATTATTCACAAGAGTCCAGACAGCAGAGAATACACTGAATGTTCAAACTTCGTTTTTTTTTTGTGAAATTGATGTCAAGAAAAGCCAAAAAAGCCAAAAAATCTACAAAAATGTGTTTTAAATGTCACAATCCCTTTAAATAGCCTATCGTTTTTTGAATTTTTGAAAAAGAAATCCTCTTTTTTCATAATTTTGGACCATGGGCTATAGCCCATATCGTACGGCACACTATAGCACGCCATTTTTCATCATTTTTGAGGATTTGAAAAAAATGAAAAAATGAAAAAAAAAAACGATGGGTTAAATAGCCTATCGTTTTTTGAATTTTTGAAAAAGAAATCCTCTTTTTTCATCATTTTGGACCATAGGCTATAGCCCATATCGTACAGCAGACTATAGCACGCCGTTTTTCATCATTTTTGAGGATTTGAAAAAAATGAAAAAATAAAAAAAACGATTAGTTATAGCCCATCGTTTTTTTTTTTCTTCTTTTTTTTCTCGTTTTTCATCATTTTGGACCATGGGCTATAGCCCATATCGTACGATGAAAAAAGAGGATAAAGAAAAGTTCAAAAACGATGGGCTATAACCCATGTTTCTTTTTTTTTTTTTTTTTTCCAAATCCTCAAAAATGATGAAAAACGGCGTGCTATAGTATGCCGTACGGTATGGGCCATAGCCCATGGTCAAAAATGATGAAAAACGAGGTTAATTCTTTTTTTCAAAAATTCAAAAAACGATGGGCTATAACACATGTTTGTTTGTTTTTTTCATTTTTTTCAAATCCTCAAAAATGATGAAAAACGGCGTGCTATAGTATGCCGTACGGTATGGGCCTTAGCCCATGGTCAAAAATGATGAAAAACAAGGTTAAAAAAAAAATCTAAAATTCAAAAAACGATGGGCTATAACCCATGTTTTTTTGTTTTTTGTTTTTTTTTAATCCTCAAAAATGATGAAAAACGGCGTGCTATAGTATGCCGTACGGTATGGGCTATAGCCCATGGTCAAAAATGATGAAAAACGAGGATAATTCTTTTTTTCAAAAATTCAAAAAACGATGGGCTATAACCCATGTTTTCTTTTTTTTCCTTTTTTTTCAAATTCTCAAAAATGATTAAAAACGCCGTGCTATAGTATGCCGTACGGTATGGGCTATATAGCCCATGGTCAAAAATGATGAAAAATGAGGATAAAAAAAAAATCCAAAATTCAAAAAACGATGGGCTATAACCCATGTTTTTTTTTTTGTTTTTTTTTTCAAATCCTCAAAAATGATGAAAAACGGCGTGCTATTGTATGCCGTACGGTATGGGCCATAGCCCATGGTCAAAAATGATGAAAAACGAGGTTAATTCTTTTTTTCAAAAATTCAAAAAACGATGGGCTATAACCCATGTTTTTTGTTTTTTGCTTTTTTTAATCCTCAAAAATGATGAAAAACGGCGTGCTATAGTATGCCGTACGGTATGGGCTATAGCCCATGGTCAAAAATGATGAAAAACGAGGATAATTCTTTTTTTCAAAAATTCAAAAAACGATGGGCTATAACCCATGTTTTATTTTTTTTCCTTTTTTTTCAAATCCTCAAAAATGATTAAAAACGGCGTGCTATAGTATGCCGTACGGTATGGGCTATATAGCCCATGGTCAAAAATGATGAAAAATTAGGAAAAAAAAAAATCCAAAATTCAAAAAACGATGGGCTATAACCCATGTTTATTTTTTTTTTAATTTTTTCAAATCCTCAAAAATGATGAAAAACGGCGTGCTATAGTATGCCGTACGGTATGGGCCATAGCCCATGGTCAAAAATGATGAAAAACGAGGTTAATTCTTTTTTTCAAAAATTCAAAAAACGATGGGCTATAACCCATGTTTTTTTTTTTTTTCATTTTTTTCAAATCCTCAAAAATGATGAAAAACGGCGTGCTATAGTATGCCGTACGGTATGGGCCATAGCCCATGGTCAAAAATGATGAAAAACGAGGTTAATTATTTTAACCTAACACGTCTAAAAAATAGACGTGTTTTAGACGTCTATTTTTAGACGTTTTTTAACCATGGGCTATAGCCCATAACTTACGGCATACTATAGCACGCCGTTTTTCATCATTTTTGAGGATTTGAAAAAAATGAAGAAAAAAAAAAAAAGATGGGTTATAGCCCATCGTTTTTTTTTTTCTTTTTTTTTTTTCAAATCCTCAAAAATGATGAAAAACGGCGTGCTATAGTATGCCGTACGGTATGGGCTATATAGCCCATGGTAAAAAATTATGAAAAATTAGGAAAAAAAAAATTTCAAAATTCAAAAAACGATGGGCTATAACCCATGTTTATTTATTTTTTTCATTTTTTCAAATCCTCAAAAATGATGAAAAACGGTGTGCTATAGTATGCCGTACGGTATGGGCCATAGCCCATGGTCAAAAATGATGAAAAACGAGGTTAATTCTTTTTTTCAAAAATTCAAAAAACGATGGGCTATAACCCATGTTTTTTTTTTTTTTCATTTTTTTCAAATCCTCAAAAATGATGAAAAACGGCGTGCTATAGTATGCCGTACGGTATGGGCCATAGCCCATGGTCAAAAATGATGAAAAACGAGGTTAATTATTTTAACCTAACACGTCTAAAAATAGACGTGTTTTAGACGTCTATTTTTAGACGTTTTTTAACCATGGGCTATAGCCCATAACTTACGGCATACTATAGCACGCCGTTTTTCATCATTTTTGAGGATTTGAAAAAAAAAAAAGAAAAAAAAAACGATGGGCTATAACCCATCGTTTTCTTTTTTTCTTCATTTTTTTCAAATCCTCAAAAATGATGAAAAACGGCGTGCTATAGTATGCCGTACGGTATGGGCTATATAGCCCATGGTCAAAAATGATGAAAAATTAGGAAAAAAAAAAATCCAAAATTCAAAAAACGATGGGCTATAACCCATGTTTATTTATTTTTTTCATTTTTTCAAATCCTCAAAAATGATGAAAAACGGCGTGCTATAGTATGCCGTACGGTATGGGCCATAGCCCATGGTCAAAAATGATGAAAAACGAGGTTAATTCTTTTTTTCAAAAATTCAAAAAACGATGGGCTATAACCCATGTTTTTTTTTTTTTTCATTTTTTTCAAATCCTCAAAAATGATGAAAAACGGCGTGCTATAGTATGCCGTACGGTATGGGCCATAGCCCATGGTCAAAAATGATGAAAAACGAGGTTAATTATTTTAACCTAACACGTCTAAAAATAGACGTGTTTTAGACGTCTATTTTTAGACGTTTTTTAACCATGGGCTATAGCCCATAACTTACGGCATACTATAGCACGCCGTTTTTCATCATTTTTGAGGATTTGAAAAAAAAAAAAGAAAAAAAAAACGATGGGCTATAACCCATCGTTTTTTTTTTTTCTTCATTTTTTTCAAATCCTCAAAAATGATGAAAAACGGCGTGCTATAGTATGCCGTACGGTATGGGCTATATAGCCCATGGTCAAAAATGATGAAAAATTAGGAAAAAAAAAAATCCAAAATTCAAAAAACGATGGGCTATAACCCATGTTTATTTATTTTTTTCATTTTTTCAAATCCTCAAAAATGATGAAAAACGGCGTGCTATAGTATGCCGTACGGTATGGGCCATAGCCCATGGTCAAAAATGATGAAAAACGAGGTTAATTCTTTTTTTCAAAAATTCAAAAAACGATGGGCTATAACCCATGTTTTTTTTTTTTTTCTTTTTTTTCAAATCCTCAAAAATGATGAAAAATGGCGTGCTATAGTATGCCGTACGGTATGGGCCATAGCCCATGGTCAAAAATGATGAAAAACTAGGTTAATAATTTTAACCTAACACGTCTAAAAATAGACGTGTTTTAGACGTCTATTTTTAGACGTTTTTTAACCATGGGCTATAGCCCATAACTTACGGCATACTATAGCACGCCGTTTTTCATCATTTTTGAGGATTTGAAAAAAAAAAACGAAAAAAAAAACGATGGGCTATAACCCATCGTTTTTTTTTTTTCTTCATTTTTTTCAAATCCTCAAAAATGATGAAAAACGTCTTGCTATAGTATGCCGTACGGTATGGGCTATTAGACGAGCTTCTAAAAATGGGATAAAAACGTCAAAAAATAGACGTCTAAAACACGTCTAAAAATAGACGTGTTTTAGACGTCTATTTTTAGACGTTTTTTAACCCCTTTTTGAAAATGGGCTATAGCCCATACCTTACGGCATACTATAGCACGCCGTTTTTCATCATTTTTGAGGATTAAAAAAAAAAAAAAAGGGTTATAGCCCATCGTTTTTCATCATTTTTGATCATGGGCTATAGCCCATACCGTACGGCATACTATAGCACACAGTTTTTCATCATTTTTGAGGATTTGAAAAAAAAGCAAAAAAAAAGCATGGGTTATAGCCCATCGTTTTTTTGAATTTTTGAAAAAAAAAAGATCCTCGTTTTTCATCATTTTTGATCATGGGCTATAGCCCATACCGTACGGCATACTATAGCACGCAGTTTTTCATCATTTTTGAGGATTTGAAAAAAAAAAGCAAAAAAAAAACATGGGTTATAGCCCATCGTTTTTTGAATTTTTGAAAAAACAAATAACCGCGTTTTTCATCATTTTTGACCATGGGCTATAGCCCATACCGTACGGCATACTATAGCACACAGTTTTTCATCATTTTTGAGGATTAAAAAAAACAAAAAAACAAAAAAACATGGGTTATAGCCCATCGTTTTTTGAATTTTTGAAAAAAACATTAACCTCGTTTTTCATCATTTTTGACCATGGGCTATAGCCCATACCGTACGGCATACTATAGCACGCAGTTTTTCATCATTTTTGAGGATTTGAAAAAAAAGAAAAGAAAAAAAAACATGGGTTATAGCCCATCGTTTTTTGAATTTCTGAAAAAGAAAATTAACCTCTAAGTCTTTGGCTTAGTGGTTAAGATGTTGGCCTTCAATGCAGGTGACCTGTGTTCAATTCCTGGGTGTTACACTCTGATGAACGTGATTCTATGTTCAACTCTTGATTCTTTCAACTTTACTATCTGAAGGCTAACATACAAAAGATCGCTTCAACAGTACAAAGAGGCAGATGTTACTGGGTGATGGTGTAGTAGGGGTTATTCCGCACATAGAGTTCATTTTCAAATCCCACTCTTCAGCTTCATTTACTGCTATTCTAGCAGTGGCTCACAGCCTCAGCCTGACTACCTCAAAACTCTAATTGTCGTAGTGGTTAAGATGTTGGCTTTCCACGTGGGAGACCAGGGTTCGATTCCCGACCTCAACAGCGCTAAGAAACATCTGATTAATATGATTCTGTGTTATTTAAACTTTACTAACTGAAGGCTAACAAACAAAAGATCACTTCAAAATTACCAGGAGACTTTGCCTAAGAGTGTCTGACGGATGGTGCAGTGGTCTAATCATCAGGCTTTCAGTACAGACATTCCATGTTCAAGTCCTGTTCCTCCTACAGCTCAATGCTGCAGTAATTTTAACTTTTCAAGGCTTGAATAAAAAATAAAAACTCAAAAGCACGAGGAGACATGTGCTGAATGCCCAAAGGTGCCTTGGCGTAATGGTGTGGAGTGCTTGACCCGTTGCCTCTGCTACAGGCAGTTGGCAGGTTCAAGTCCCATGTCATGACTTCAAGGTGCTGGAGGACCATCAGAAGACGGTGCTCTCTCCCCCTGTTTCCTCATCATTTTGGACCATGGGCTATAGCCCATATCGTACGGCATACTATAGCACGCCGTTTTTCATCATTTTTGAGGATTTGAAAAAAATGAAAAAATGAAAAAAACGATGGGTTATAGCCCATTGTTTTTTAGATTTTTTTTTTTTTTTTTTTTCCGTTTTTCATCATTTTGGACCATGGGCTATAGCCCATATCGTACGGCATACTATAGCACGCCGTTTTTCATCATTTTTGAGGATTTGAAAAAAATGAAAAAATGAAAAAAACGATGGGTTATAGCCCATTGTTTTTTTTTTTTTTTTTTTTTTTTTTAATCCTCGTTTTTCATCATTTTGGACCATGGGCTATAGCCCATATCGTACGGCATACTATAGCACGCCGTTTTTCATCATTTTTGAGGATTTGAAAAAAATGAAAAAATGAAAAAAAACGATGGGTTATAGCCCATTGTTTTTTTGATTTTTGATTTTTTATTTTTCCTCGTTTTTCATCATTTTGGACCATGGGCTATAGCCCATATCGTACGGCATACTATAGCACGCCGTTTTTCATCATTTTTGAGGATTTGAAAAAAATGAAAAAATGAAAAAAACGATGGGTTATAGCCCATTGTTTTTTTGATTTTTGATTTTTTTTTTTTTTTCGTTTTTCATCATTTTGGACCATGGGCTATAGCCCATATCGTACGGCATACTATAGCACGCCGTTTTTCATCATTTTTGAGGATTTGAAAAAAATGAAAAAATGAAAAAAACGATGGGTTATAGCCCATTGTTTTTTTGATTTTTTTTTTTTTTTTTTTTTCGTTTTTCATCATTTTGGACCATGGGCTATAGCCCATATCGTACGGCATACTATAGCACGCCGTTTTTCATCATTTTTGAGGATTTGAAAAAAATGAAAAAATGAAAAAAACGATGGGTTATAGCCCATTGTTTTTTTTTTTTTTTTTTTTTTTTTTAATCCTCGTTTTTCATCATTTTGGACCATGGGCTATAGCCCATATCGTACGGCATACTATAGCACGCCGTTTTTCATCATTTTTGAGGATTTGAAAAAAATGAAAAAATGAAAAAAACGATGGGTTATAGCCCATTGTTTTTTTTTTTTTTTTTTTTTTTTTTAATCCTCGTTTTTCATCATTTTGGACCATGGGCTATAGCCCATATCGTACGGCATACTATAGCACGCCGTTTTTCATCATTTTTGAGGATTTGAAAAAAATGAAAAAATGAAAAAAAACGATGGGTTATAGCCCATTGTTTTTTTGATTTTTTATTTTTTATTTTTCCTCGTTTTTCATCATTTTGGACCATGGGCTATAGCCCATATCGTACGGCATACTATAGCACGCCGTTTTTCATCATTTTTGAGGATTTGAAAAAAATGAAAAAATGAAAAAAACGATGGGTTATAGCCCATTGTTTTTTTGATTTTTGATTTTTTTTTTTTTTTCGTTTTTCATCATTTTGGACCATGGGCTATAGCCCATATCGTACGGCATACTATAGCACGCCGTTTTTCATCATTTTTGAGGATTTGAAAAAAATGAAAAAATGAAAAAAACGATGGGTTATAGCCCATTGTTTTTTTGATTTTTTTTTTTTTTTTTTTTCGTTTTTCATCATTTTGGACCATGGGCTATAGCCCATATCGTACGGCATACTATAGCACGCCGTTTTTCATCATTTTTGAGGATTTGAAAAAAATGAAAAAATGAAAAAAACGATGGGTTATAGCCCATTGTTTTTTTTTTTTTTTTTTTTTTTTTTAATCCTCGTTTTTCATCATTTTGGACCATGGGCTATAGCCCATATCGTACGGCATACTATAGCACGCCGTTTTTCATCATTTTTGAGGATTTGAAAAAAATGAAAAAATGAAAAAAAACGATGGGTTATAGCCCATTGTTTTTTTGATTTTTGATTTTTTATTTTTCCTCGTTTTTCATCATTTTGGACCATGGGCTATAGCCCATATCGTACGGCATACTATAGCACGCCGTTTTTCATCATTTTTGAGGATTTGAAAAAAATGAAAAAATGAAAAAA